>NC_084732.1:15740378-15827878 GCF_033978785.1 Entelurus aequoreus
AATCCTCACTCACACTGTTGACTTTCTTCATGTCTCACTCTAACAATTCTCTTTTTATAGACAAGTTGTTTCTCTCTCACGTGTTTCCTTCCTCCTTGTCGTCTTATCTGTACTCGTGTGTGTGTTTGTGTTTGTGTTTGTGTCAACTTTTGGTGATCTTTTGTGGCTCTTTTGCCAATTGATCCGCACGTTTGGATCAATTGTTCCTGCACGGATGGTCCAAGTGTGTGTCGCTGCTAGCAATTCATGAGCGCTGATGTTTGTGCGCACACTTCGGAGGTGTGTGTAAGAGTCCTGTAGCGCAGTGTTTTTCAACCTTTTTTTGAGCCCAGGCACATTTTTTTGCGTTGAAAAAATGCGGAGGCACGTCGCCAGCGGAAAACATTGAATAACGAAACTCAGTTGACAGTAAAAAGTCGTCGTCATCGCAATCTGCTTTGTTTTAGCAATCAAGAATATTTCAGTTGTTTTTATCCTTCTTTGTGTGGACATTGATGCCGTCTTTGCTCCACAGTAAGTCTTTGCTGTCGTCCAGCATTCTGTTTTTGTTTACTTTGTAGCCGGTTCAGTTTTGGTTTGGTCCTGCATAGCCTTCCCTAAGCTTCAATGCCTTTTCTTAG
This sequence comes from Entelurus aequoreus, assembly GCF_033978785.1. Classification (NCBI taxonomy): domain Eukaryota; kingdom Metazoa; phylum Chordata; class Actinopteri; order Syngnathiformes; family Syngnathidae; genus Entelurus; species Entelurus aequoreus. The sequence continues at coordinate 15,740,999 of NC_084732.1, forward strand.
GGGCACTCTCCTTTTCTTTATTTTTGGTTTAAGAATTAGACACCTTTTTACCTGCACCCTGCCTCCCGCTGTTTCCGACATCTACAAAGCAATTAGCTACCGGCTGCCACCTACTGATATGGAAGAGTATTACACGGTTACTCCGCCAAGCTCTAGACAGCACCGACACTCAACAACAACACATCATTTGCAGACTACAATTACTGGTGTGCAAAAAAAAATATTTTTAACCCAAATAGTGTCAGGACTTGGTCCTTGGGGTTTGTTTTCCCGGAAGGCAACAGAAAGTTGGCGCGGGCAAGACGTGAATGTGAGTACATTTTTTTTTTAATCTATCAAAAAAGGAACAAACAAAAAGCGCTCACAGCGGAGGTACAAAACTTGGCTAATGAAAACAAATGACTTGCACAAAGGCAAAAAACTATGAACATGAAACAAAAACTTACTTGGCATGGAACTGAGAACATGGCATGAAGCAGAGTGATGATAAAGTGTGATGTCGCCAGGCAGCCTAACTGAAAGCAATGGGCTTAAATAATACAGACATGATTGACAACAGGTGTGTGAGTCCGAACGTGAAAACAGGTGCAACTAATCGGTCGTCATGGTGACAAAACATGAGTGCACAAAGAGTTCAAAAACAAAACCGAACATCACATGACAAATAGATTAAATTAGATCATCTCTCACGGCACACTGTGCCGCGGCACAGTGGTTGAAAAACACTGCTGTAGTGGACATGCATGCCTCCTGTGCAAGCATCTTTTTAATACACACACACACACACACACACACCACTGACTTGTACATGTGTGTATGGTAGGATTAAGGGCGGGGGCCAGGCCTGGGGAGCCAACCAGGATGGAGTAGTGAACAGCCAGCCGGGCGCTCGGGTGATGGACGAGCGCGAGCAGATGGCCATCAGTGGTGGCTTCATCCGCAGGTAAGTGTGTGTGTGTGTGTGTGTGTGTGTGTGTGTTCTGGTATTTCTACCCTTCTTGAGACATCAACAAGGCAAAGTAGCTTCCATATGAGGACCGAAATCATGGTCCCAATACGGAAAACCCTTGCATCTAATAGAGAGCCAAATACTAGAGTCCGTGAACATTGCTCCAAAGTCAGGATTTTTGTTGTTGATTTAATGTGCATACAAAAGTAAACATTGATAGGTGCAAAGGCAGCAATATATGATAAAAAGAAGACGGCAGCTAAAGAAGGACTTCCCTATTCATCCCCGAAAAAACCCCGCCAGGTGAAGGTAAGACAACCCATATGTGACCATAGGATGAACGAATACACTACTGTACTAAGACTATAGTGGCCATTAACAGTTAGCTTCTACAGCTGGGTTGCCCAAAGTGCGGCACAGGGGCCATCTGTGGTCCGTGACTCCTTTGTCATCGGCCTTAAGCACATGACCAAAAAACACAAAATAGAGATCTCATTTGAAATTAGGAGGGATTTTTCAAATTGACTCTTTGTCAGTTTTAAAAGTGCTCCCCCTCTGGTCAACATATGAAATAACAAGTGCGCGTAAGAAATTGAAATGCGCCCCCTTTGGCCAAAATTAATTAAAAAAAAAAAATATATATGTATATAGAGACATACTGTAATAACTTGAAGTAAATAATGAAGATTAAAAAACAATTACAAACAAAAAATTAAATTAAAAAAAAACCTAAAAGCTTACCTTTTTTATATTTGCATGGTATGTATATATTATTAATGTTGTAAATACAAATCTTTATATATTTAGAAAGGGTGGTCCTAAAGAGGTGGGCATTTTTCTCAGGTCTCAAAAATGTAACAAATCCAAGAATGTGTGTATGTGTGTGTGTGTGTGTCTGTGTGTGTCTGTGTGTGTGTGTATGTGTGTGTGTGTGTGTCTGTGTGTGTCTGTGTGTGTGTGTGTCTGTGCGTGCGTGCGTGCGTGCGTGTGAAACATGTTATTGAGAAGACTATATTCACTTTAAAGCCACTTGTGTTGTATACCTTTTTCAAATCAAACGTTATTAAGTCACTGTGCTGAAATAGTTAGTATAAATATATATATATATGTACAAGTTTTAGGAAGGAATAAAGATCGATATTTTACATTTAAACCCTGATTAAAAAATAAAACATCAAAATTACTTCGAATAAGATTTTTACAAAATTGTTTCTATATTTTTGTAGGATTTATTTGATGTTTTTTATCCTATTACATACAAATAAATGTGTTTCGTGGCTCAACTTCTCTGTTCTATGTACTTAAATAATGTTAACTTATATTGTCTTTGTCTGTTAAAAAGCATCCAAATCTACGCATTTGTTTTTGTTTCATTTACTGAAATGAAAATGTTGATTCTGTATGTGGGCTCTGTACCGAGGATGTCGTTGTGGCTTGTACAGCCCTTTGAGACACTTGTGATTTAGGGCTATATAAATAAACATTGATTGATTGATTGATTGATTCTGGTGTGTTTTTATATAGAGAGGGGAAAATGTCCCAAAAATTATAAACAGATGATTAATTTGTTTTTTTAATCTTTTTAAGTAACCTTTTTTTTTTAGCAATATAGGAAAAAAATGATATATATATATATATATATATATATATATATATATATATATATATATATATATATATATATATATATATATATATATATATATATATATATATATATATATATATATATATATATATTTAAAAAAATCAATACATCTAATTTTAGCTCTTAATCACAATTGTCTCAAAGGGCTTTACAATATATATATATATATATATATATATATATATATATATATATATATATATATATATATATATATATATGATTGTGTCAGAATGGTCCTAATTTCAATCATTTCAAATAAAAATGTCATTTCTCCAGCACTACAGTATATGTTAGTGTTCTTTCAGCAATATTAATGATATTGATTTTCGTTAATTATTATGTAAAAACATATTTCCTATTAAGTGTACATTTATATTTTTGTGAGAAATTTATTAACATTTATGGTGTTTTTATGTAATTAAGGAACTTGGATATTTTTTATTTTTTTTATACTTTTTTTTTAACTGAAATTAAAATATGTTGATTTTGGTGTGTTTTTCATTAAAAAGTGGGGGGGGGGGGGGGATCACAAATATTAAAGATAAACAGATGATTAATTTTTTTTTTTTTCTCTTAAAGCTATATAGAAAACAATTATTTATATATATATATATATATATATATATATATATATATATATATATATATATATATATATTCATATACATATAAATATACATATATATATATATATATATATATATATGTATATAGATAAATGAATACATCTTAATTACAAGTGTCTGAAAGGGTTTTACTATATATATATATATATATATATATATATTTTTTTTTTTTTTTTTTTTTTTTTTTTAATATATAAATATATATACACTGTATATATATATATGTATGTTCGCGTTCTTTCAGCAATTTTAATAACTTTAGTTGTTATTAATATTGTAAAAACATACATCCTAAAATGTGGGTTTTGTGTTTTGCAATATATAAACTATGATTTATGGAATATAACCTAATTATTTGTATTTTATATATTAAAATCTTTTTTTCCCAATTTAGTTTTTTGCTCCAGCTATCAAGTTCCACATCTTTGATATTGAAATGTGTTACTTGATCTTGAACGTGTTGTAAAAACGATGAATATAAAATGTGGAACATTTTCAGCATTCTCAAACTACTCAAATGTGTCATGTTTGTATACACTACAGCAGTAATTGTACTGTACGTGTACGTGTACGTGTGTGTGTGCGTTGCAGGGTAACAGACGACGCCCGCGAGAACGAGATGGACGAGAACCTGGAGCAGGTGGGCGGCATCATCGGCAACCTGCGTCACATGGCCCTGGACATGGGCCAGGAGATCGACACCCAGAACCGGCAGATCGACCGGATCATGGAGAAGGTGAACAATTCACTTAGTGATCAGAGGAGGGGTCAAAGTTCAATAGAACCAGTCCGTTCCAAGGTCAAACTGTAATCACTAATCTGACATATGACAGAAACTATTTTTTTGTTTTTTAAGCACCTGCGCTAGGTACACAAATCAAAGATCCTCTATATTTGACAAAAGTGCACTGCTGTTTTTAAGGTCCTACCGTAGAACACAAATCAAAGATCCTCTATATTTGACAGAAGCGCTCTGCTGTTTTTAAGGTGCCACTGTAGAACACAAACTAAAGATCCTTTATATTTGACAGCGCTCTGCTGTTTTTAAGGTTCTACTGTAGGAACACAAATCAAAGATCCTCTATATGTGGCAGGAGCGCTCTGCTATTATTGATTACTTACTGTATTGGAATGTAAATGGAAGATCCTCTCTATGCCACTAGTTTTTTGCTGTTTTAAGGACCTAATGTAGAAACACATATCAAAGATCCTCTATAGGTGACGGGAAGCACTCTGCTTTTCTTAAGGACCCACTAAATGGGAATGCAAATCACAGCTCCTCTATATATGACAGAAGTATTTTGCTGTTTTTAAGAACCTACTCAAGGAACACATATCAAAGATCCCCTATATGTGACAGGGGCACTCTGATGTTTTGGACCTACTGTATAGGAAGACAAATCAAAGATTCTTTATGTGACAAGTGCTGTGCTGTTTTAGGGACTTACTACAAAAACATTAGTCAAAGATCCTCTATATATGACATGGGCTCTCTGCGTTTTTTAAAGACCTACTCTAACAACACAAATCCTCTATAATTGACAGAAGCGCTCTGCTCTTTTTAAGGTCCTACTGTAGAATACAAATCAAAGATCCTCTATATTTGACAGAAGCGCTCTGCTGTTTTCAAGGTCCTCCTGTAGGAACACAAATCAAAGATCCTCTATACATCACAGGGGCTCTCTGCTGTTTTAAGGACCTACTTTAGGAAAAACAAATCAAAGATCTTCTATATACGACAGGAGCACTCTGATGTTTTAGGGTACCTACTCAAGAAACACAAATCAAAGATCCTTTATATATCACAAGAGCACTTTTGCTGTTTTTAAGGACCTATTGTAGGAACACTAATTAAAGATCCTCTATTTTTGACATGAGCTCTCTGCTGTTTTTAAGGACCTACTCCAGGAAAACAAACCAAATATCCTCTATATGACAGGAGCTCTCTGCTGTTTTTAAGGCTCTAATGTAGGACAACAAATCAAAGATCCTCTACATAATATATATCATAGGAGCATTATCAACACTTTTTAAGGACCTTCTGACTCAAAAACAAAGATCCTCTATATATAACAGGAGTTTTCTGCTTTTAAGGACCTACTGACATAAAACAAAGATCCTCTATATGTGACAGGAGCACTCTGATGTTTTAAGCACCTACTGTAGGAACACAAATCAAAGATCCTCAATAAATAACAGGTGTTTTCTGCGGTGTTTGAGAACCTAATGTAGGATCACAAATCAAAGATCATCTATACAGTATATGGCAGGAGCTCTCTGCTGGTTTTAAGGACCTCTTCTAGGAAAACAAATCAAAGATCCTCTATTGACGATAGGGTGCTCTCAGCTGTTTTTTAAGGACCTACTGTAGGAACACAAATCAAAGATCCTCTATGTGACAGGAGCACTCTGTTTTTAGGGACCTACTGTAGGAACACAAATCAAAAATCATTTATATAGTACAGGAGCCCTTTGCTATTTTTGAGGACCTACTGTAGGAACACAAATCAAAGATCCTCTCTATGTGACAGGCGCTCTTTGCTGTTTTTAAGGACCTAGTGTAGGAACACAAATCAAAGATCCTCTACTTACGACAGGAGCGTTATCTACACTTTTTAAGGACCTACTGACACAAAACAAAGATCCTCTATATGTACTGTATATAACAGGAATTATTTGCTGTTTTGAAGGACCTACTGTAAGAACACAAATCAAAGATCCTCAATAAATAACAGGTGTTTTCTGCTGTGTTTGAGAACCTAATGTAGGAACACAAATCAAAGATCATCTATACAGTATATAGCAGGAGCTCTCTGCTGGTTTTAAGGACCTCTTCTAGGAAAACAAATCAAAGATCTTCTATTGACGATAGGGTGCTCTCAGCTGTTTTTTAAGGACCTACTGTAGGAACACAAATCAAAGATCCTCTATGTGACAGGAGCACTCTGTTTTTAGGGACCTACTGTAGGAACACAAATCAAAAATCATTTATATAGTACAGGAGCCCTTTGCTATTTTTGAGGACCTACTGTAGGAACACAAATCAAAGATCCTCTCTATGTGACAGGCGCTCTTTGCTGTTTTTAAGGACCTAGTGTAGGAACACAAATCAAAGATCCTCTACTTACGACAGGAGCGTTATCTACACTTTTTAAGGACCTACTGACACAAAACAAAGATCCTCTATATGTACTGTATATAACAGGAATTATTTGCTGTTTTGAGGACCTACTGTAGGAACACAAATCAAAGATCCTCTATATGTGACAGGCGCTCTTTGCTGTTTTTAAGGACCTAGTGTAGGAACACAAATCAAAGATCCTCTACTTATGACAGGAGCGTTATCTACACTTTTTAAGGACCTACTGACACAAAACAAAGATCCTCTATATGTACTGTATATAACAGGAATTATTTGCTGTTTTGAAGGACCTACTGTAAGAACACAAATCAAAGATCCTCAATAAATAACAGGTGTTTTCTGCTGTGTTTGAGAACCTAATGTAGGAACACAAATCAAAGATCATCTATACAGTATATAGCAGGAGCTCTCTGCTGGTTTTAAGGACCTCTTCTAGGAAAACAAATCAAAGATCTTCTATTGACGATAGGGTGCTCTCAGCTGTTTTTTAAGGACCTACTGTAGGAACACAAATCAAAGATCCTCTATGTGACAGGAGCACTCTGTTTTTAGGGACCTACTGTAGGAACACAAATCAAAAATCATTGATATAGTACAGGAGCCCTTTGCTATTTTTGAGGACCTACTGTAGGAACACAAATCAAAGATCCTCTATATGTGACAGGCGCTCTTTGCTGTTTTTAAGGACCTAGTGTAGGAACACAAATCAAAGATCCTCTACTTACGACAGGAGCGTTATCTACACTTTTTAAGGACCTACTGACACAAAACAAAGATCCTCTATATGTACTGTATATAACAGGAATTATTTGCTGTTTTGAAGGACCTACTGTAAGAACACAAATCAAAGATCCTCAATAAATAACAGGTGTTTTCTGCTGTGTTTGAGAACCTAATGTAGGAACACAAATCAAAGATCATCTATACAGTATATAGCAGGAGCTCTCTGCTGGTTTTAAGGACCTCTTCTAGGAAAACAAATCAAAGATCCTCTATTGATGATAGGGTGCTCTCAGCTGTTTTTTAAGGACCTACTGTAGGAACACAAATCAAAGATCCTCTATGTGACAGGAGCACTCTGTTTTTAGGGACCTACTGTAGGAACACAAATCAAAAATCATTTATATAGTACAGGAGCCATTTGCTATTTTTGAGGACCTACTGTAGGAACACAAATCAAAGATCCTCTATATGTGACAGGCGCTCTTTGCTGTTTTTAAGGACCTACTGTAGGAACACAAATCAAAGATCCTCTATATGTGACAGGCGCTCTTTGCTGTTTTTAAGGACCTAGTGTAGGAACACAAATCAAAGATCCTCTACTTACGACAGGAGCGTTATCTACACTTTTTAAGGACCTACTGACACAAAACAAAGATCCTCTAAATGTACTGTATATAACAGGAATTATTTGCTGTTTTGAAGGACCCACTGTAAGAACACAAATCAAAGATCCTCTACATGTGACATTAGCGTTATCTACACTTTTTAAAGGACCGACTGACACAAAACAAAGATCCTCTATATGTACTGTATATAACAGGAATTATTTGCTGTTTTGAAGGACCTACTGTAAGAACACAAATCAAAGATCCTCTACATGTGACATTAGCGTTATCTACACTTTTTAAAGGACCTACTGACACAAAACAAAGATCCTCTATATGTACTGTATATAACAGGAATTATTTGCTGTTTTGAAGGACCTACTGTAAGAACACAAATCAAAGATCCTCTACATGTGACATTAGCGTTATCTACACTTTTTAAAGGACCTACTGACACAAAACAAAGATCCTCTATATGTACTGTATACAACAGGAATTATTTGCTGTTTTGAAGGACCTACTGTAAGAACACAAATCAAAGATCCTCTACATGTGACATTAGCGTTATCTACACTTTTTAAAGGACCGACTGACACAAAACAAAGATCCTCTACATATGTAACAGGAGGTCTCTGCTGTTTTGAAGCAGCCAATGTGAAAAGGCCAGTCCAAGATCCTGTAGTCAAAGTCTAGTCAAAGATCCTGTATAAACGACAGGAGTGCTCTCCTGTTAAATAAGACAGATGAATGCCAGTCCATGATACATTTACAGTACATAGTACAGTAAGATGAATGTCCTGTTGGACTTTATTGTACACTTGTCCTAAGATTGTGTGTGTGTGTGTGTGTGTGTGTGTGTGTGTGTGTGTGTGTGTGTGTGTGTGTGTGTGTGTGTGTGTGTGTGTGTGTGTGTGTGTGTGTGTGTGTGTGTGTGTGTGTGTGTGTGTGTGTGTGTGTGTGTGTGTGTGTGTGTGTGTGTGTGTGTGTGCGCAGGCGGACTCCAACAAGACCAGGATCGACGAGGCCAACCAGCGAGCGACAAAGATGTTGGGCAGTGGCTAAACTCTGTGAAGTGTCCCTCCCCTCACACACTACAGTCCCAGTACAACTACACAACACAACACAACACACCACAAACACAACATGTGTACCCCCAGATCCCCCGCGCTTGTTTTGTTGGCCCGCAGGCGCCATGCTTTTATTGTGTAGGAGTTTTGCACATATCATCGTCATCGTGCTTCTTGTTGTCGTCTCTTCACACATGATAGTTGTGTACTTTTAGTTGTGTCTTCTCCTCCTGTACAAAGTGATGTGTCATAAAGGATGGACGGTACGTCAAACAAGTGGTGTGTCATAAAGGATCAAACAAACATGTTGTTGTCATGTCGGACTCTTCCAATGCATTACTTTGAAATTTTAGCTTCAAGTTGACATTTTTATTGGCCATGAAAGACTTTTTTTCCACCTCTTGGTGTTTTTATCTTCATTAATCATGCGTGTCGTCAATAGTTGAACATGCTGTGTACAACATGTATGTACAGTACAGTAAATATGAAGAGGAAGTACAGTAAATATGAAGAGGAAGTACAGTATGTATGTACAGGAAGTACAGTAGCTCACACCGCCTCTTTACCCTCTGTCTGCAATAGTGCCACCTTTTTTTTTGTCTTTCATGTTCTTGTGAGCCAACACTGCAACATATTGATCTAATATCCTGGAAAATGCCAATAAAATCTTCAGAACTGTAGAAACGAGACTTGGTATTTGGGCGGAACAAATTGTGCTCTCAAATTTGATTTTGTTGTGTATTTTGATTTGGGTTTAAATTAAATAATCATTTTAAATTTCAATCTCTAATATATATATATTACGCATTCACATTTTGTTTTAAAATGCATTTATTTTATTTCTTAATCCCTAATATAGGTAAATAAAAAATAAGTAAATATTTATTTGAATTTCACAATTAAAAACTTTTTTTTTCATACAATTTAATTGAACTTATTTTCTATGTATGGTTTTATCTTTTTCAATAATGGTTTATTAAATGTATTAAGTATCATTTAAGTGAACTTACTTTTTATGTATTGGATTAATTTATTTAGTATAATTTAATTTAAATAATTTTTTTTTAAATTATTTTATTTGATTTTTTGTTGAATGTATTAAATATAATTTAAGTGAACTTACTTTTTATATATTGGATTAATTTATTTAGTATAATTTCATTGAAAATATTTTTTATACGTGGTTTTATTTAATTTGATAATGGTTTGCTGAATGTATTAATTATATTTTAAGTGAACTTACTTTTTGTTTATTGGATTCATTTATTTAGTATAATTTAATTGAAATTATTTGTATATATGATTTTATTTGATTTAATAATGGTTTGTTAAATGTATTACATTTAATTTAAGTGAATTTATTTTTAATATATTGGATTCATTTATTTAGTATAATTTAATTGAAATTATTTTTTATATATGGTTTTATTTAATTTGATAATGGTTTGTTAAATGTATTAATTATAATTTCAGTGAACTTACTTTTTGTTTATTGGATTCATTTATTTAGTATAATTTAATTGAAATATTTTTTAAAGAATGGTTCTATTTCATTTAATAATGGTTTGTTAAATGTATTAAATTTAATTTAAGTGAATTTATTTTTAATATATTGGATTAATTTATTTAGTATAATTGAATTTAAATTATTTTTTATACATGGTTTTATTTGATTTAATAATGGTTTGTTAAATGGATTAATTATAATTTAGGTGAACTTACTTTTTATTTATTGGATTCATTTATTTAGTATAATTTAATTGAAATTATTTTTTATACATGGTTTTATTTAAGTTGATAATGGTTTGTTAAATGTATTAATTATAATTTAAGTGAACTTACTTTTTGTGTATTGGATTAATTTATTTAGTATAATTTAATTGAAATTATTATTTTTAAATGTTTTATTTGATTGTTAAATATATTAAATACAATTTAAGTGAACTTACTTTTTATGTATTGGGTTAATTTATTTAGTATAATTTAATTGAAATTATATTTTATACATGGTTTTATTAAATTTGATAATGGTTTGTTAAATGTATTAATTATAATTAAAGTGAACTTACTTTTTGTTTATTGGGTTGATTTATTTAGTGTAATTTCATTGAAATAATTTTTTATATATGCTTTTATTTGATATAATAATGGTTTGTTAAATGTATTACATTTAATTTAAGTGAACTTATTTTTAATATATTGGATTAATTTATTTAGTATAATTTAATTGAAATGATTTTGTATACATGGTTTTATTTAATTTGATAATGGTTTGCTGAATGTATTGATTATAATTTAAGTGAACTTACTTTTTATGTACTAGATGAATTCATTTAGTTTAATTTTTGAATGGTTTTATTTGATTGTTTGTTAAATGTATTAAATATAATTTAAGTGAAATTACTTTTTATATATGGGCTTTATTTAATTTGACAATGGTTTGTTAAATGTATTAATTATAATTTAAGTGAACTTACTTTTTGTTTATTGGGTTGATTTATTTAGTGTTATTTAATTGAAATAATTTTTTATATATGGTTTTATTTGATATAATAATGGTTTGTTAAATGTATTACATTTAATTTAAGTGAACTTATTTTTAATATATTGGATTAATTTATTTAGTATAATTTAATTGAAATTATTTTGATATATGGTTTTATTTAATTTGAGAATGGTTTGTTAAATGTATTAATTATCATTTCAGTGAACTTACTTTTTGTTTATTGGATTCAATTATTTGGTTTAATTAAATTGAAATAATTTTTTATATATGGTTTTATTTGATTTAATAATAGTTTGTTAAATGTATTACATTTAATTTAAGTGAATTTATTTTTAATATATTGGATTAATTTATTTAGTATAATTTAATTGAAATTATTTTTATATATGGTTTTATTTTATTTAATAATGGTTTGTTAAATGTATTACATTTAATTTAAGTGAACTTATTTATATATTGGATTCATTTATTTAGTATAATTTAATTGAAATTATTTTTTATATATGATTTTATTTGATTTAATAGTGGTTTGTTAAATGTATTACATTTAATTTAAGTGAACTTATGTTTAATATATTGCATTAATTTATTTAGTATAATTTCACTACAATTATTATTAAATACAACATACAATCAAACAAAATATGATATTTTTTTTTATTGTTTAATTTGTTTTTTTTTCATAAATGTTCTATTTGATTAATTCATGATTGATTAAACTTCAATTGAGCTTATTTTTTTATATATTGTGTTTATTTGATTTATTAAAGTAGTGGTCACCATAGCTGACATACAACAGCTGTTTTTTTTCTTTACATTTCATTTACATTTAATTTGTAACAGTTCTCATTGCTGGTTAGTCTTTTTAAATTAATGTATTTTAACATTATGCAGTATAATTTGTATTTTAATGGTTCACATGGTCATTGGATAAATGGTAAACAAAATACAAATATTTGTATGTCTTTTTAGTATATATACATAATATATTTTACTTTAAATTGTATTTTAGTTTTACTTTGCTCATTGAACTATATTAATAATTAATATATACTTGAAATGTATTTTATTTACACATTGATGTAGTGGATGACATAGCAAACATACAAACACTTTCCATTTTAATTATAGTAGTTCACATAAGTGGCCTACAGAAAATTGGTTATTTTTGCTGGATTTCTTAAATTTTTAGGGGACCAAACGGTTATCTTTTGAAAAAATATATATATATCCAAACATTATGGGTTGAAGAAGAATATTTCAGCAGTCATATTCCCTTCCTTATCTTCACATAACATGACCCCAATTAATGCTAGACATAAAAATACAATCCGATTAAGGTAATTAAGACTTCCACTTTGTGACATGTGCCACTTATTTTTTCTAATTTAGGAAACTGCATTAACTCACTCAATAGGAAAGGTCTAAAGTGAAGTAGCTTAACTTTTAATCAGCTTTATCAGTAATATTCTTCACATAATTCAAGAATTGCCACCCTGGAGGAATGAAAAGAAAGAGAGAGAGAGAGGAGGGATGTGCAGGCCATCAAACTGTCTAGTGTGGGGGAGGATTCGTCTAGTACGTCACTAAAAACCCTAACACACACACATGCATCAGATAATCTGCTGTACATCCATTTGTTGGCTCTTTATTACATGCATACACGCTTATAAATAAACATGATCAAATTAAATTGGTATTTGTACGCAAATAGAGCTAATAACAGCAACAGAACTGTTTGCAAAAACACTATTTGCAATCATTTGGTTCCCTCTAGTGGCAAAAAGAGAGGGTGACATCTAGTGGCGTAAGTCTACCTAAAAGCAAAATAAGACAGCGACACCTTGTGGGGTAAGTGAGGTAGAAAATAACTTTTAAAAAAACAACAACAATTAATGACATCCATGACATCCTTATCTATTGACCTAACATAAATCATGAATTAATAAAAGTTCATTTTATTTTTAATTGACTTTCCATAATCAATCTATCAATCAATGTTTACTTATAGAGCCCTAAAACACGAGTGTCTCAAAGGGCTGCACAAGCCACAACGACATCCTCGGCTCAGATCCCACATCAGGGCAAGGAAAAACTCAACCCAATGGGATACAATGAGAAACCTTGGAGAGTCCAGTCCATAGTGGATCTAGCGTAATATTGTGAGAGTCCAGTCCATAGTGGATCTAACATAATAGTGAGAGTCCAGTCCATAGTGGATCTAGCATAATATTGTGAGAGTCCAGTCCATAGTGGATCTAACATAATAATGAGAGTCCAGTCCATAGTGGATCTAACATAATAGTGAGAGTCCAGTCCATAGTGGATCTAGCATAATATTGTGAGAGTCCAGTCCATAGTGGATCTAACATAATAGTGAGAGTCCAGTCCATAGTGGATCTAACATTACAGTGTGAGAGTCCAGTCCATAGTGGATCTAGCATAATATTGTGAGAGTCCAGTCCATAGTGGATCTAACATAATAGTGAGAGTCCAGTCCATAGTGGATCTAACATAATAGTGAGAGTCCAGTCCATAGTGGATCTAGCATAATATTGTGAGAGTCCAGTCCATAGTGGATCTAACATAATAGTGAGAGTCCAGTCCATAGTGGATCTAACATAACAGTGTGAGAGTCCAGTCCATAGTGGATCTAGCATAATATTGTGAGAGTCCAGTCCATAGTGGATCTAGCACAATATTGTGAGAGTCCAGTCCATAGTGGATCTAGCATAATATTGTGAGAGTCCAGTCCATAGTGGGTCTAACATAATATTGTGAGAGTCCAGTCCATAGTGGATCTAGAATAATATTGTGAGAGTCCAGTCCATAGTGGATCTAGCATAATAGTGAGAGTCCAGTCCATAGTGGATCTAGCATAATATTGTGAGAGTCCAGCCCATAGTGGATCTAGCATAATATTGTGAGAGTCCAGTCCATAGTGGATCTAGCACAATATTGTGAGAGTCCAGTCCATAGTGGATCTAGAATAATATAGTGAGAGTCCAGTCCATAGTGGATCTAGAATAATATAGTGAGAGTCCAGTCCATAGTGGATCTAACATAATAGTGTGAGAGTCCAGTCCATAGTGGATCTAGCATAATATTGTGAGAGTCCAGTCCATAGTGGATCTACCATAATATTGTGAGAGTCCAGTCCATAGTGGATCTAACATAATATTGTGAGAGTCCAGTCCACAGTGGATCTAGCATAATATTGTGAGAGTCCAGTCCATAGTGGATCTAGAATAATATTGTGAGAGTCCAGTCCATAGTGGATCTAGCATAATAGTGAGAGTCCAGTCCATAGTGGATCTAGCATAATATTGTGAGAGTCCAGTCCATAGTGGATCTAGCACAATATTGTGAGAGTCCAGTCCATAGTGGATCTAGAATAATATAGTGAGAGTCCAGTCCATAGTGGATCTAGAATAATATAGTGAGAGTCCAGTCCATAGTGGATCTAACATAATAGTGTGAGAGTCCAGTCCATAGTGGATCTAGCATAATATTGTGAGAGTCCAGTCCATAGTGGATCTAGAATAATATAGTGAGAGTCCAGTCCATAGTGGATCTAGAATAATATAGTGAGAGTCCAGTCCATAGTGGATCTAACATAATAGTGTGAGAGTCCAGTCCATAGTGGATCTAGCATAATATTGTGAGAGTCCAGTCCATAGTGGATCTACCATAATATTGTGAGAGTCCAGTCCATAGTGGATCTACCATAATATTGTGAGAGTCCAGTCCATAGTGGATCTAACATAATATTGTGAGAGTCCAGTCCATAGTGGATCTAACATAATATTGTGAGAGTCCAGTCCACAGTGGATCTAGCATAATATTGTGAGAGTCCAGTCCATAGTGGATCTAACATAATAGTGAGAGTCCAGTCCATAGTGAATCTAACATAATAGTGAGAGTCCAGTCCATAGTGGATCTAACATAATAATGTGAGAGTCCAGTCCATAGTGGATCTAACATAATATTGTGAAAGTCCAGTCCATAGTGGATCTAACATAATAATGTGAGAGTCCAGTCCATAGTGGATCTAGCATAATATTGTGAGAGTCCAGTCCATAGTGGATCTAACATAATAATGTGAGAGTCCAATCCATAGTGGATCTAGCATAATAATGTGAGAGTCCAGTCCATAGTGGATCTAGCATAATATTGTGAGAGTCCAGTCCATAGTGGATCTAACATAATAATGTGAGAGTCCAATCCATAGTGGATCTAACATAATAATGTGAGAGTCCAATCCATAGTGGATCTAGCATAATAATGTGAGAGTCCAGTCCATAGTGGATCTAGCATAATATTGTGAGAGTCCAGTCCATAGTGGATCTAACATAATAATGTGAGAGTCCAATCCATAGTGGATCTAACATAATAATGTGAGAGTCCGGTCCATAGTGGATCTAACATAATAGTGAGAGTCCAGTCCATAGTGGATCTAACATTATAATGTGAGAGTCCAGTCCATAGTGGATCTAACATAATATTGTGAAAGTCCAGTCCATAGTGGATCTAACATAATAATGTGAGAGTCCAGTCCATAGTGGATCTAGCATAATATTGTGAGAGTCCAGTCCATAGTGGATCTAACATAATAATGTGAGAGTCCAATCCATAGTGGATCTAGCATAATAATGTGAGAGTCCAGTCCATAGTGGATCTAGCATAATATTGTGAGAGTCCAGTCCATAGTGGATCTAACATAATAATGTGAGAGTCCAATTAGGGCTGAACGATTTATCGTTTTCAGATCGAAATTGCGATTTCAGAAGTCTCAATCTTGAGATCGTGAAGGCTTCGGTTTTAGACGAACGTTATTTAGCTCTCCTGGCTGACATGTCTGTTGTGTATATGCAGCCTGCTCGTGCTACTCTCATGCCTTGTCAAACTCACCAATCAGAAGTGGTAAACTACTTGTGAGCAGGGCATGCCGTCACGCTAACCAATCAGAGGCGGCCATTGACGAGGCTACCGCGTACACGCCCACTAACAACTTTGGTGAAGAAACAAACGTCCTGGAGGAAATGGCTGCTGCCGCCGGGTCAGAAGTGGAGGAGGATTTAGTTTTAATACAGAAGAAGAGCAGCACGTCTGTCATTTGGGACTACTTCGGTTTCGAAACTTCAGATGTGCATCAGAAACAGGTACTTTGTAAAACTTGTCGGGCCAAAGTCGCCACATCCCAAGGCAACACGACTAATTTATTCCGGCACTTGAAAAATCACCACCGGCAGTTACACGACGAATGTATGACCAAAAAGTCCGGTGAAAAGTCAACCCCGAGCGATTCAGCCCATTGTAGCAAACATACCACAATTACAGCGTCGTTTGCCAGTATAACTCCTTATGAGAAGAGCAGCCGTTCTATTGTTAACAGAATAGATGTGCAATATTTGGGTGCTGCTAAGCGGTAAATGAATGACCCACCTATTTTAATGTCTGACATATTTTTCAGAAGGGCAGAGGTTGGGTCATTTTGTTTTTGTAATAGTATTTTCTTTATTACCATTACTTTTCAATTTCACTTTAAAATATTGTTCAGGTTTCTTCCAGGGTTGAATAAAGTACTTGAATTGCTGCTATAGATGTTGATAGGCTAGCTCTCTTGAGCCATAAAAGACTGACCTACCTACTTGAGTATAAGACTGTTTACATAAGGTCAGGATCCTTTTTTTCCTTTATTGAAGTTGTTGAATTTTGTTTTTCTTATTATATATTAAGCATTGCTTTTTGTGTTGGAATTGTTTTGTATTTTATTTAACTTAAACTTTTTTATTTATCTTAACATAATTAAGGTTTTTGTACTGGTTTTAGTTCTTTAGTTTTAATAACTGCTGTTGGTCAAGAACTTTGGAGAATGTACATGCATGTTTCTTAATAAATACATGTTTGAAGCAATTCTTACCTTTTAGTATTCATCCTTGCATTACATAGCATTTAATGTTTTCATGGTATATCATTTTTTGTCATGTTTTAAATCTGTTACTGTTACTGAAGCTTGATTTGAAAAGAAATCGTGAGTCAAAATCGAAATCGCAATTTCTGTCAGAAAAATCGTGATCAGATTTTTTCCTGAAATCGTTCAGCCCTAAGTCCAATCCATAGTGGATCTAACATAATAATGTGAGAGTCCGGTCCATAGTGGATCTAACATAATATTGTGAGAGTCCAGTCCATAGTGGATCTAGCATAATAATGTGAGAGTCCAGTCCATAGTGGATCTAGCATAATAATGTGAGAGTCCAGTCCATAGTGGAGAGAAGTCGGAAGTCACCGAAGGCCTAGGTGGGAAACGCACAGCCTGCCACTGATTTTTGAGGACATGGGAATTCATTCATGAGACTTATACCAACAGTTTTTAAGACAGGAAAAATAAGAGAGGTAATGGAATTATAAAAAAGTTAATTAATGTCAAAGAAAAGAAAAACGGACCAATCACAACCCGGCTTTTTATTGTATTTTTCTTTTTTTTTACACTTCGGCTATTTCCGTCAGTCACGTGACACGGCGTCGCCTACACTTCGTGTGTGTCCGTCTTGCAGTCCTTTAGCTTGCACGCTAGCAGTTAGCAGCCACCTATCACCTCGCTATGCTCCGCGCTGTGCTCCGGTTCTCGGCTACAGGAGTCCGGACTTTGGCGCTGTCCCGACCCGGCCACACAGGTAAGGCGTGCCGGCGTCACCACTGCGATGCCAGCAAATAGCAGTTTCTGTGAAGAAATGAATGGAGAGCTGCCACATAAAGGGCGAGCTAGCGGGTTAGCTTAGCCTCCTTGCTACCTGTCTGCATGCAACGTTAGCTGAGGGTGACATTGACATATTTATTAAATAGTCACATTTTTTAAATAAAACTTAACATTCAACTTCACCTTCGCCGTGTGGTCAGTGTTTAAATGGCGAGGGAGCGCGAAATGATAATTTAATAAAAGTGTCACGACCTTGTGTTGACCCTCCTAGTTCAGTTGAAGAGAGTCGTTAGCCGCAGATAAAACGCAGCCCAGATTTAACGCTAATAATCGTGCATGATATTCAAACATCACTATTATAAACTTATATTCATGCATTATATTCAAACATCACTATTATATACATATATTCATGCATTATATTCAAAGATCACTATTAACTTATATTCATGCATTATATTCAAACATCACTATTATAGACATATATTCATGCATTATATTCAAACATCACTATTATAAACTTATATGCATTCATTATATCCAAACACATCACTATTATAAACATATATTCATGCATTATATTCAAACATCACCATCATGAACTTATATTCATGCATTATATTCAAACACATCACTATTATATACATATATTCATGCATTATATTCAAACATCACTATTATAAACTTATATTTATGCATCATATTCAAACACATCACTATTATACACATATATTCATGCATTATATTCAAACATCACTATTATAGACATATATTCATGCATTATATTCAAACATCACTATTATAAACATATGCATGCATTATATTCAAACACATCACTATTATAAACATATATTCATGCATTATATTCAAACACATCACTATTATAGACATATATTCATGCATTATATTCAAACACATCACTATTATATACATATATTCATGCATTATATTCAAACATCACTATTATAAACTTATATTCATGCATTATATTCAAACACATCACTATTATACACATATTCATGCATTATATTCAAACATCACTATTATAAACATGTATGCATGCATTATATTCAAACACATCACTATTATAAACATATATTCATGCATTATATTCAAACACATCACTATTATAGACATATATTCATGCATTATATTCAAACACATCACTATTATATACATATATTCATGCATTATATTCAAACACATCACTATTATACACATATATTCATGCATTATATTCAAACATCACTATTATAAACATATATGCATGCATTATATTCAAACACATCACTATTATAAACATATATTCATGCATTATATTAAAACAAATCATTATTATAGACATATATTCATGCATTATATTCAAACACATCACTATTATAGACATATATTCATGCATTATATTCAAACACATCACTATTATAAACATATATTCATTCATATTATAGTTTTTATCTTATTACTTATAGTTGTTACGTTATTAAGATGTTATCATTCATAACTAGCCCCCCATCTTGTCAAAATATCCCCAAACATGTCCCAAATGTTTATTTTTTTCTTGTGTATTTTACTTTTAAATGTATAGTTTTTTGTTATTGTGTTATTATACATAACCAGCCCTCCAGCTTGTCAAAATATCTCCAAACATGTCCCAAAAGATTGTGCTGAAATATCATTATAGTTTTTTATGTTATTAACTATTAGTTTCATGTTACACACACTTTGTCAAAATCTCCCCAAACTTGTCCCATTCGTTTGTGTTAATTTTTTTTCTCTATTATAGTTTTTATGTCCAGGGTGTACCCTGCCTTCTGCCCGAATGCAGCTGAGATAGGCTCCAGCACCCCCCGCGACCCCAAAAAGGGACAAGCGGTAGCAAATGGATGGATGGATTTTATTAACTATTTGAGTTATTTGATGTTGTTATACATAACCAGCGCCACAGCTTGTCAACATCCCCCCCAAACTTGTCCCATTTGTTTGTGCTTTAAAGTTTTTGTATTATGGTGCTGGTTAGGAATAATAACACGTTAACATAAAAACTATAAAATGTTAATAGCATAAATGCTATACTAGTTAGACAAAAATATTGTGCACTACAAAAGTTTGGGACAAGGTGGCGGGCCTGGTTATTAATAATAACATGTTAATAACATAACCATAAAAAGTAAATAACATAACTATCATAGTTACATAAAACATTTGCCGCACAACCCACAGGGACAAGTTTGGGGAGAATTTGACAAGGTGGGTGGGAGGTGTGGATGACGTCACTAGACAGAAAATATATTTTAGAATAACTTAAAAACTGTAAATGAATGTTTTCACAGCACAGACGTAGCTCAAAGGAATGTCATTTGAATATTTGCTATGAAAAGAGAGCCAGCTTCACAGGCTGTGTTTAATATTTTGGCCCTTGTGTGGGCTGACAAACATACAAGCCAGTATGATGCAGACATAAATTCATGTTTTGCAGCTTTGGTAGCTTCCAGATGTTACTCGCATGGCAAAGTGGAGACGGAAGAGGAGTTCGATGCCCGCTGGGTCACCTACTTCAGCAAGCCTGACATCGACGCCTGGGAGCTGCGGAAAGGTCATTATTATTCATAAATATGAGTACCATATTTTTCGGATTATAAGGCGCACTTAAAATCCTTTCATTTCCTCAAAACTCGACAGTGCGCCCTATAACCCTGTGCGTGAAATGTACGGAATAATTTTGGTTGTGCTTACCGACCTCAAAGCTATTTTATTTGGTACATGGTGAAATGATAAGTGTGACCAGTAGATGGCAGTCACACATAAGAGATACGTGTAGACTGCAATATGACTCAAGTAAACAACACCAAAATGGTATATGTTCCATTGAAAATATAGAACATTACACACGGAGCTCAAAAATATATCAAAATGTTTCAGTACGACTTTGGTAAGCTATGAAGCCGCACCGCTTGATGGATTGTACTGTGCTTCAACATACGAGTATTATTGTGGTGTGTGTATAAGGTAAGACGTATTATCTAGCATTTTGTTTCGCAATATCATGCAAAAGCAACTTTTCTTACCTTCTGGTACCTGCCGATCTGCATAAGTCCTGAAAATTTGCGCGCGTCCGCCGACACCGTGGTCAATAAGCTTATTCTTTTTCTCTGTCTTCTTGTTATGGGACATTCATCCTCCACTGTTGACATTTTTAATATAAAGTAGTGTAAAGTTCTTACTTATATCTGTCAGTAAACTCGTCATGAAAGCACTAAAACATACCGGTGTAGTGAGTTTACATTATTCATCCAAGGAACTTTAGTTATTAGAGAATTCCGGTCGGAAGGTTTTTCACGGGACACATTTCCGGCCTTGTTATTGCACGAGTGAGCCACGGATGAGAAGATGCTGCTCTTTTGTTGATTGAAGTAAAGTCTGAATGTCATGTTTGTGGGGTAGCAAGAACATGCAAATGTCATACAGGGCCTGAGCAGATAACACATTGTGCTGGTTAGTGTATTGTCCCATAAATTATTGCTGATAAACATGATTATTGTCCGCATTATCCTGAGACCAAATAAAGCACTCATATTAAAATATGTAATAGGGATATGAATGTTTTATATCACGGTTATTATTATTATTGTGATATTGTTGAACATGCTAAATAAGTACTTGTACACACTGACATACTTTGATTAAGTTATTTTCTAAATAACTAAAATAAAGAGACACACAGTTAAAAAAGCCACTATTTTACATGTTTGGTGTTTATGATTCACTTATAACGTTTTAGTATGTTATCTCTTTTAATTAGGACTGCAATGATTAATCGATGAAGTCGATTAGAAAAAAATTTCAATTTATATTCTGTTGCTTTGATTACTAATTTCAAATAAATCAAGATAAAACAAGTTAAATAGGAGGTAAAAGATGGTTAAAAAAGTTAAAGGGTAAATACAAGGTAAAAAAAAAGAAGGTAAATGTAGGTAAAATAAGGTCAATTAAAAAGGTACCAGAAGGTAAATGGAAGGTAAATAAGAAGGTAGAAGGTAAAACAAGTTAATTAAAAGATAACATAAGGTAAAGTAAGGCAAATAAAATACAAAACAAATTAAATAGAAGGTAAATAAAAGGTAAATTGAAAGAAAGAAGGTTCATAAAAGGTAAAACAAGTAAAATAGAAGGTAAAAAAGGTCAATCAAGTTAGATAAAAGGAAACAAAGGGTAAATAAAAGGTAAAATAAGCTAAATAAAAATGTAGAAGAAGGTTAATAAAAGGTAAAAGGTAAAACAAGTTCATTAAAAGCTATAGTGAAGTAGATAACAGATAATTTGAAAGGAAGAAGGTTCACAAAAGGTAAAACAAGTAAAAAAAATAAGGTAAAAGGCGGTTAATAAAAGGTTGTATAGAAGGTAAAAGAAGCTATAAAAAAAAAGTAACACAAGGTAAATTACAAACTGCACACATCTGCTGCTGTTACCTGTCTTGCACTAAAAAAAACCCTAACTTATATGGCCAACATGCATATTTTTGAGGATGTTTGGCATATTTTTATTGCTTTTATGTTTGCTACAAATGTTTAAATATTATTTTAAAAATAAGTACAATCCTATTTAGCAGGCGGCCAAGTTTCACAGTAAACTACTTTTTCAAGGTAAACTGTTGAATTACAATTCTTTACATCCATATCACATAAATCTTTTTTTTAAATATTTGTAAAAAAATACTACGCCACATATACCTGCAGTTTTATTATAATTATTATTATTATTATTAATGTTGTCCTTTTATTGCTACTATAGTAGTTAAAATAAATAAGTAAATGAGAAAATAGAATGAACTCTCAAACTCTGTTAGCAAAAACTGCACTTTAATAAATATTAAAAACATTTTCAATTGCAGTTTTTTTAGGTTGGAAAAGTGGGGTTGTTGTTGTTGTTGTCACTTTCAATCCTCTTGCACCTTTTTTAAAAGTGACTGCAAGAAAATAGCAAAGTTATCAACTTAATTGTTTTATTGCTTATGGACTATAATCCCAGGCCTTGTCATACATGAGACGATTCAACGAAGACTGCATTTGGAGAAATGAGAACATTCCAGTGCTTTTGAACGTGTCCTTTTCTGTTCACGGTCACACTTGAAGGCATGAACACCCTGATTTGCTACGACCTGGTACCCGAGGCCAAGATTCTGGACTCTGCGCTGAGGGCGTGCCGGAGACTCAACGACATGGCGAGCGCCATTCGCATCCTGGAGGCCGTCAAGGTGAGCATGTCCATGATAAGTTGTGTTGACAATGAATGGCAATTTGAAATATAAGTCTTTTTTTTTTTTTAACTTTCTGCAATAATTGACAAGAAACTCTGAACCTTTTTCAAAGATAATCAACTTTTATAGTTTTATTTGTGTGATCTGGACATGAAAGTAGTAGTTGGGGGTTCATGCTTCCAATTCCGATACTGACCCTCCATGAGTATGATCTTGATCATTTTAATGATGTTGGCAGTTGAACAATATATCAACACACTATAAATTACTTCCTTATTCTTTTTTAATACATACAGTTGTTTGAGCAAAACCCAAAACCAGTGAAGTTGGCACGTTGTGTAAATGGTAAATAAAAACAGAATACAATGATTTGCAAATCCTTTTCAACATATGTTCAATTGAATACACTGCATAGACAACATATTTAATGTTCGAACTGAGAAACACATTTTTTTTTTGCAAATAATCATTAACTTAGAATTTAATGGCAGCAACACAGTGATAAAAATGCCCCTGTGCCAACTTTTTTGAAATGTGTTACATGGCCTTACACTCAGTACGCCGGTGGCGTTTCTGGGTGTTGTTGATAAATGGCTTTCGCTTTGCATAGTAGAGTTTTAACTTGCACTTACAAATGTAGCGACCAACTGTAGTTACTGACAGTGGTTTTCTGAAGTGTTCCTGAGCCCATGTGGGGATATCCTTTACACACTGATGTCACTTTTTGATACAGTACCGCCTGAAGGATCGAAGGTCCGTAATATCATTGTATAAATGCAGTGATTTCTCCAGATTCTCTGAACCTTTTGATGATATTACGGACCGTAGATGGTGAAATCCCTAAATTCCTTGCAATAGCTCGTTGAGAAATGTTGTTCTTTGCTCAGGCATTTGTTGACAAAGTGGTGACCCTCGCCCCATCCTTGTTTGTGAATGACCGAGCATTTCATGGAAGCTGCTTTTATACCCAATCATGGCGCCCACCTGTTCCCAATTAGCCTGTTCACCTGTGGGATGTTCCAAATAAGTGTTTGATTAGCATTCCTCAACTTTCTCAGTCTTTTTTGCCACTTGTGCCAGCTTTTTTGAAACATGTTACAGGCATCAAATTCCAAATGAGCTAATATTTGCAAAAAATAAAGTTTTCCAATCGAACGTTAAGTATCTTGTCTTTGCAGTCTATTCAATTGAATATAAGTTGAAAATGATTTGCAAATCATTGTATTCTGTTTTTATTTACCATTAACACAACGTGCCAACTTCACTGGTTTTGGTTTTGTAAATAGTACGCAATAACTAAACAAAAGCAAAAACTACTATCTTATAGAGGTGGCAATCTTTGGTGACAATTTGATTCTGAATCAATTCTCGATTCGACACATTTCACGTTATGTATTAAATGCTAACAAAACCTTTTTCAAAACAGCTTATAGATTACAAAAGCTCCTCCTGGCTGCTGACGTACGACGTACACGCGCAGTGTTGACCTAAAATACGTCTTTTTAAAAATGTATTGTTAATATCTTATTGCAAAAAATCAAAGACTGTTAATGAATCTAATAAAAGAAAATAAAGTCCCAGTTTACAAAGCAATTGAGAAGAAATTTAAATACAGTACTTAATAAATACAATACTAACAAAAAGATCAAACTAAAATGTATAAGAGCAACAGTATCAATAATAATTATAACAATATCAATAATAGTTGTGTAATGTTTTTAATGCAAAAATTGATTATAAAAAAAAAATAAAAAATGTTATCCATTCTTGAAAATGATGTATCGATTGTGAATCAGAATGAATAAAAATGGCTATTTGGATGTGAATCCATTTTTTCCCCCACACCTTTACTGACTACTACTCTTGTAAATCCTTTGGTTTTGCCCTTCTCCTGTGTCCAGGGAATTATTCTCGGAGTTGACCAAAAACAACCTACTGTATTTTTCGGAGTATAAGTCGCTCCGGAGTATAAGCCGCACCGGCCGAAAATGCATAATAAAGAAGGAAAAAAACATATATAAGTCGCACTGGAGTATAAGTCGCATTTTTAGGGGAAATTTATTTGATAAAACCCAACACCAAGAATAGACATTTGAAAGGCAATTTAAAATAAATAAAGAATAGCGAACAACAGGCTGAATAAGTGTACGTTATATGAGGCATAAATAACCAACTGAGAACGTGCCTGGTATGTTGACGTAACATATTATGGTAAGAGTCATTCAAATAACTATAACATATAGAACATGCTATACGTTTACCAAACAATCTGTCACTCCTAATCGCTAAATCCCATGAAATCTTATACGTCTAGTCTCTTACGTGAATGAGCTAAATAATATTATTTGATATTTTACGGTAATGTGTTAATAATTTCACACATAAGTCGCTCCTGAGTATAAGTCGCACCCCCGCCAAACTAAGAAAAAAACTGCGGCTTATAGTCCGAAAAATACGGTAGTCACTTTAGTACCCATCGTATACTGATACTAATCCCCCAATTTATGTATCGATGCGCCCTCCTCTTACATGTGACATCTACAGTTGCTGTTATATTATCCTCTCTCTCTGTTATTAATCTACTTATTAATTTCCTGCTAATAACTACTCACTTTCTACATTAACGTGCTTCTATCTACACTTTTTAAACTGTACTAAGCACCTTTCTTTTAAGATAGCTTAGCGGTTAGTTTATCTATTAGCATGCCTGATCCTGACTTGCTCTCGCAGTGTTTCCCACACATTCATTTATTTGTGGCGGCCCGCCACGAAAGAATTACGTCCGCCACAAATTTAAAAAATAATATTTTTTTATTTAAATTTTTTTGTTTTATTTATTTATTTATTTATTGTCCTGTCCAGCTTCTCAGGCAAATCATATAGTTGATGTAGATGCCCATATAGGCTGTTCAGATTTACTTTACAAAAGAGAAGTGTAGGATACTTCTCTTGTTGCCTTATTTGTATTTGACCAGTACTGTTTTCTGTTTATTTGTTACTGACTGTGGCAGGACACCTCTGCCTCTGTTTCACTTTATGTTGCTGGTAAATAATATGGTTGTAGTAGTAGGCTAAAGTTAAATTATTTAGTATGCACTAATTAAAGGGGCAGAGCTTTAAGAGACATTTTAGCTTATATATTTTACAAGATATATTTTTTGTAAGAACCACAATTAATAAATATATTTCAGTGAATAACGTATTGTTCAAATCTGTATATAAAAAAATTAAATCACCCTTTTTAGGCCTTGATTGTGCTTATACAGCAAACTTCAGCAGCCAAGACAAGCTGTTTTAACCTGTTTTGAAATGCATTTTTATACCAAATAAAATATTGCAAGAAACAGTTTGAATCGAGAATTGATTCTGAATGCAATCATCCCCCCAAGAATCGCAATCGAATCATGAGTTGTTGTAAGAATATTCCCATCCATTATACTTAAGATACTAAGAAATGCAGTCGATTTGTTGTAATGGAGGTGATGAAGCGGCTCCACACTGTGTACGTAGACGCATAATTAGCTGCTAGCCGCTTGTCAGCCGGGTTACCAAAAATAGTACCGTAAGTGAAGTCACATGACCTGTTGCTCAATGTTGTTGTGTTGCAGGAAAAAGCGGGCCCTCACAAGGACATCTATCCCTACCTGATCCAGGAGCTGAAGCCCACGCTGGCAGAGCTCGGCATCTCCACACCCGAGGAACTCGGCATAGACAAGCTTTAAAACATTAAGGTAAGTATTTTTGCACGACTGTTTGAAGTATGAATATGGCGACCTCGCGGTTGATTGCTTGTGTTTGTGCTCAGGTGATTTTACTTGAAGAGATGAGCTCTCCTGTCAAAAATGTCTATAGTGTGAATTGATCCCATGCTGTCTGTCCTGTTGTGTACAAAGTGGTGGACCTCTAATAAAGAAATACTGCAAGAAGCTTGTCTCTTTGTTGTTTTTTTTCTAATGTCAACTAAATAAAACTGTTTAATCTTGACTGAATAAACAAGTCATTCAACGCCATCCTTCAGCTAAATAAATAGATAATGGTTCAAGATCAAGTTGTCTGCTTTTTCTGAACTTCCACTAGAGGGCGACAGAAAGTTAATTTTTTCACAGAACTTTATTTCAACAAGGTAGAAATGAATGGATGGATACAAAACAAACGCCATCTTTCAAAAAGGCAAAAATAAAAAAATAAACATAATTTTCTTTAAATAATATTCACACAATAAATGTACTCACTTGCTTTTTCAAACAATAATCAAGATAAAACTACCATTAAGAAACATGCGAGGAATAACACTACAGATACATTACTTGTAAAAATTGTCTGATTAAAATTATTTTTAATATGGGAAGTTTTCATGCTTTTTTGATTTTATTATGATTATTTATTTTGTATTTTGGAGTAAAAACAAACAGTATTTATTTCATTTGACATTATTTTGGATTTGTGAATTTAGAATGTTCCTAATAGACATGTGTACAGCTCCACTAATGGACATTGGAGTGTTACTTTCAAAGGCAAAATTAAAGTATTGCTAGAAACATCATTTTAAATGGGACTTTATTGTATCATATGTATAGTACATGTTCCAAAAAGAAAAGAGCATAAAACACAGTATATTTAAGTAAACTAAATGTAAAAAAGGGAATAATATTCTAAATAATCTAGTTTGGTTACGCCATCATGACCGCAACACAAGGTTGTAAAAGTTTCAACTACAATTCTAAATAAGATGTCAAAAGAAAACTGAAATCAAATACAAACAGCTTAAAGATTGATCAATACCTATTTATGATGATTTATCAAAATATAAAAGAAATGTACCTAAACAGAACGCTCAAAAAGTAACGCTATGAATCACGTTTTTCCAAGTTTTTGGGGCATTTTTATGCTATTTCCAAGCATTTCCTTTGTATTATTGTTGATTTTAAATGGTCAAACTAATGCATATTATATATGCATGCCCTAGTAAACAAAAAAAAAGTCATATTTTTTTGTTACATTTTGAAGTACTGTGCAGCTAGGTGCGAATGTACCCATTACCAGAGCTGTACACACATACAAAGTCTTCATGAAATTAACACCGTATAAAGTTAACTATATTCTTTTAAATCAAAAAGTGTATTACAAGTACTGAACAGTAATTCTTGTGTTTTTAAAACTACATTTTTTCGACTATTTAACCGGTACTACATGTTCTTAAAGCCACTAATTCTCCGGACTATATTTAAAGTTCAAGCCACACGAGCACATTTTTTTTAATCAATTTTGACATTCTGGTTTATATATTTTTGAACATATTACTTAAATCGTCTTGTCTTCACACATTTTGGTTAGAAATTAAAAATGTATTATAACAATCCAATGCTTCAAAATAAAATCCTCCGCACGTCCCTCACCTCTACCATGAATTGATTAACTTGGACCCCGACTTAAACAAGTTGAAAAACTTATTCGGGTGTTACCATTTAGCGGTCAATTGTACGGCATATGTACTGTACTGTGCAATCTACTAATACAAGTTTCAATCAATCAAAACCTCAATTTTATTTTGAAACCGGAAATAGAACCCACCAAGTCATCCGCTATTAGCACACGAAGCTAACAAGTCAAGCTCGGGCCGTCGCCGGTGTGCCAAACTCACCATGACCGAAATGTGGCGTGCGTTGTGACAACTTGACGCCGAGATGATGAACGACATCTCCGAGGAGCCGGAGAAGGACAGCTTGCTGGAAGCTCCGCCGAATCCGCACAATATTACGGTAAACGTCGGCTAACTAAGCAGCCAGCTAGTGAGCTAGCTTGTTATCAAAACACTGCGCTAACTCGCTAGCCAGAGTTTGACAGTTTGTTTACGCGGAGACGACACGCTTAAATATTGACAATATGTATATATTTGTAACAGCTGGAGTTAGTGTTACATTGGTAGAAACATGTAAAACGCTAATTAGTGACTTCAAATATAATGGGTGGGTAGTACTGTTTTTCTTCACACAGTGGGCGTTACTTGAGTCAACTGCAGAGAGTGTTAGGGTCTTGTCATTGGGCGGGGTTGACCACAATTTATTGGAGCATGACGTCTATATCTTGTGTGGTGTTCCGGTCTGTGGGACCCGTTTTCATTTGTATTAAAAGAAAAATTATGCAATTAATTAATTTTTCAAACTGAGACTCAATGACTTTGGCTCATTTCCTGTGAAGAACATATATCCATACTTGCCAACCCTCCCGAATTTCAGTGCCCCTCCCGAAAATCTCCTGGGGAAACCATTCTCCAGAATTTCTCCCGATTTCCACCAGACAACAATATTGAACTGCCTTTGCGTGCCGGCCCAGTCTCATAGTATCTACGACTTTCCACACACGCAAGTGAATGCAATGCATACTTGGTCAACAGCCATACAGGTCACACTGAGGGTGGCCGTATAAACAACTTTAACACTGTTACAAATATGCGGCACACTGTGAACCCACACCAAACAAGAATGACAAACACATTTCGGGAGAACATCCGCACCGTAACACAACACAAACACAACAGAACAAATACCAAGAACCCCTTGCAGCACTAACTCTTCCGGGACGCTACAATATACACCCCCCCCCCCACCTCAACCCCGCGCCGCCTAACCCCGCCCACCACAACCTCTTCATGCTCTCTCAGGGAGAGCATGTCCCAAATTCCAAGCTGCTGTTTTGAGGCATGTTAAAAAAATAATGCACTTTTTAACTTCAATAATAAATATGGCTGTGCCATGTTGGCACTTTTTTTTCCATAACTTGAGTTAAAGTTGTTCTCTTATTTTGGAAAACCTTGTTACATTGTTTAATGCATCCAGTGGGGCATCACAACAAAATTAGGCATAATAATGTGTTAATTCCACAACTGTATATATCGGTATCTGTAATTAAGAGTTGGACAATATCGGAATATCGGGTATCAGCAAAAAAGCCATTATCGGACATCTCTACTTCAAATATAATGGGTGGATAGTACTGTTTTCCTTCATACAGTGGGCGTTAATTGACTCAACTGCAGAGAGTGTTAGGGTCTTGTCATTGGGCGGGGTTGACCACAATTTATTGGAGCATGACGTCTATATCTTGTGTGGTGTTCCGGTCTGTGGGACCCGTTTTCATTTTTATTAAAAGAAAAATGCTACAATTAATATATTTTTCAAACTGAGACTCACTGACTTTGGCTCATTTCCTGTGAAAAACATATATCCATACTTACCAACCCTCCCGATTTTCTGGGGAGACTCCCGAATTTTAGTGCCCCTCCCGATAATCTCCCGGGGCAACCATTCTCCCGAATTTCTACCGATTTCCACCCAGACAACAATATTGGGGACGTACCTTAAAGGCACTGCCTTTCAGTGCCGGCCCAGTCTCATAGTATCTACGACTTTCCACACACGCAAGTGAATGCAATGCATACTTGCCCAACAGCCATACTGGTCACACTGAGGGTGACCGTATAAACAACTTTAACACTGTTACAAATATGCGCCACACCGTGAACCCACACCAAACAAGAATGACAAACACATTTCCGTAACACAACATAAACACAACAGAACAAATACCCAGAACCTCTTGCAGCACTAACTCACCCGGGACGCTACAATATACACCCCCACCTCAACCCCGCGCCGCCTAACCCCGCCCACCTCAACCTCTTCATGCTCTCTCAGGGAGAGCATGTCCCAAATTCCAAGCTGCTGTTTTGAGGCATGTTAAAAAAAAAAAAAGCACTTTGTAACTTCAATAATAAATATGGCAGTGCCATGTTGGCACTTTTTTCCATAACTTGAGTTGAAGTTGTTCTCTTATTTTGGAAAACCTTGTTACATTGTTTAATGCATCCAGTGGGGCATCACAACAAAATTAGGCATAATAATGTGTTAATTCCACAACTGTATATATCGGTATCGGTTGATATCGGTATCGGTAATTAAGAGTTGGACAATATCGGAATATCGGATATCAGCAAAAAAACCATTATCGGACATCTCTACTTCAAATATAATGGATGGATAGTACTGTTTTTCTTCATACAGTGGGCGTTAATTGACTCAACTGCAGAGAGTGTTAGGGTCTTGTCATTGGGCGGGGTTGACCACAAATTATTGGAGCATGACGTCTATATCTTGTGTGGTGGGACCCGTTTTCATTTTTATTAAAAGAAAAATGCTACAATTAATACATTTTTCAAACTGAGACTCACTGACTATGGTTCATTTTCTGTGAAGAACATATATCAGAATACATATTTAATGACCACACACCATCATACTTGCCAACCTTGAGACCTCCGAATTCGGGAGATGGGGGGGGGGGGGGGGGGGTGTTGAGGTGCAGGCAGCACACCCCTTCCCCTTCGAGCTGTCCTGGATGAAATGAAATTCTTTTTTCCAATCATTTTGGAACTTGCAAGCGTATTTCTTCTTCTTACTCGTCGTCGCCATGTCTCTTCTTCGTTTTTCTGCTCCGTCTCCTTCTTGTTGTGTGTGCAGTTGTGCACTGAGCTCCAAAAGCCGTAGATGTTATTATACCGTCCCGGAAGAGTTAGTGCTGTACTTATTGGTATAAGGTAAACATCTGTTCAGTATTTTAACATAAAAGTGTTTTATTGTGAGGCATTAAAAGCCACAAAATGCAACGTTGGCTGAGTAACAACAATATGAACATTACACAAGGGTTAAAGCAGATGCCACTATGTGAGGAAAATGCAAGTCCAATTGATTTGTGACGCCATAATATACCATACACGTTGCAATTTCCAATATATATGAAATGTTTTGACTTAAAGGGGAATGGTAGCGGCACAAGACCCAAAAACAGCGATGGAGGAATCAGGCCGACGGAGAAGAGAGGACCTTACATCATGTCCAGAGTGCCTGCCATCCACCTCAAGTTACGTAAGTGTTCAAGGAGAACTTCCCCTGTTTTTGTAGTGGAAATTTGCCCATCGTTCACAATCCTTACGTAAGACTTTGATTGATTGATTGATTGAAACTTTTATTAGTAGTTTGCACAGTACAGTACATATTCCGTACAATTGACCACTAAATGGTAACACCCGAATACGTTTTTCAACTTGTTTAAGTCAGAGTCCATGTTAATCAATTCGTGGCACAAATATATACTATCAGCATAATACAGTCATCAGAGTATATACATTCAATTATTTACATTATTTAAAAAACCCACAATGCACTTCTGCCATGACCCCCCCCCCGCCGAATTCTTATTGGTTGGCGTGCGAGTGACGATTGCTGACGTGTGTGTGACGATGGCTGCCGTTTGCTTCGTCGCTCACGCGAATGAGATAAATAATATTATTTGATATTTTACGGTAATGTGTTAATAATTTCACACATAAGTCGCTCCGGAGTATAAGTCGCACCCACGGCCAAACTATGAAGAAAACTGCGACTTATAGTCAGAATAATACGGTAAATAAAGTCGATTGGATAAAAAGGCAAAAAAAAATGTATAAATGCATTTAAAAACAAAACTCTTATTATTAATTAGTATTAAGATTTATTTTGATATCGTTTTGCCATATTTTAAATAGTTGTTTATTGTACAATGCACTTCGAGATTTTTTCAAGTGTCATTTTAGAGACTTTTAATGACTTAAAAAAAACAAAACTACTAGCAACAAATGTAAACTTCTGTCCCAGGATGTCCCTGACGAAAGAAGAGAGCTACAGTTGGCATGACGTCGCACTTGCATCGCGCTGTTGCTCCAGTTGGATTTTCTCTTCTCTTAATATATGCACATTTTTAAGATCGCTGTCCACAAGTATATCTGCAATATATAAAATTTACATCCACATTGCAGACATGCTGACAACGCTCCAGACAATGACGTGCGTCTTGTTTACATTCATGTTCGGCAGCACTGTTTTCGGTAATCAAAGTCTTTGCTTGGTGGTTGAGTTTTCGGTACATCACTTGTCAATAGTGCGCTTATAATTTACTATATATATTTCCATTCATACTGAACGACCAGCTGCTGTTAATGTTTTATGTTCCTGTGGTTTGGATTTAATGTCAGTTTTTCCATGTTTGCGAACACACCGTTCGTGCCTGAAAAGTGATTGGCGGAGAATGAGGAAGTGTTGTTGTGCGTGGACTCACGGAGACCAAAGTTTGCACACGGGAGGTAAAACCTTTTAGAATTGAGCCGCTTCTTATCATAAGATTGGTAATACAAGTTAAAAATAGCGTCAGACTTTGTGTGATTTCTTCTGGGGGCTACAATATATTATATTACTTTAATTTGCTTTCATGTAAAAAAACAACAACTTAATTTCAAGGTGTTGCCTTGAAAATAAGCCACATTCTGTTACATTAAGGGGAAAACCTGCTCTCACTTGGATACTAGGACGATGTGGACATAAACCGAGAAGTTGGTCATCTGTGACATTCAACTTATACCCGAAGATGGCGAGAAAAACACTAACAATTCATACGCCGTCATTTGCTTAAATTGAGCAAAAACACATAAATATTACATGTTATTATGAATACTTTTACCATGTTACATATACAGTACAGGCCAAAAGTTTGGACACAACTTCTCATTCGATGCGTTTTCTTTATTTTCATGACTGTTTACATTGTAGTTTGTCACTGAAGGCATCAAAACTATGAATGAACACATGTGGAGTTATGTACTTAACAAAAAAAGGTGAAATAACTGAAAACATGTTTTATATTCTAGTTTCTTCAAAATAGCCACCCTTTGCTCTGATTACTGCTTTGCACACCCTTGGCATTCTCTCGATGAGCTTCAAGAGGTGTCATAGTTTTGATGCCTTCAGTGACAATCTACTATGTAAATAGTCATGAAAATAAAGAAAACACATTGAAATGAGAAGGCGCGTCCAAACGTTTGACCTGTACTTTACTGTACATATATAAATTACTTATAGCATGTACTGTATATAAAACAATGATGGAGGTTTTTAGAGCGCTACATAGGCGTAATAGAGTGACTACTATTAGCTCCATTGTAAGCTGACTTTTGCTAATGTTCATTTACGATTTAGAATGCATAAAAAAAGAAAAACGTGTGTTCTTGTCTTACGAAAGGATTGTGAATGATAAACAAAATTCCAAAATAGGGCAGTTGCCCTTTAACGTCATAGAATGGTCTTTTTATGCCTTTTAACCTTTATAACCGCTGTCTGTTTTATGACTTCAGGACTAATGTGTTTATCGGGACTGACGTGTTTATGTCGGAGCACATAAGTGCAAATGAACCGCATCATCAGTTTCACCGAGTGTGTAGTCGGGATGCAGCGGTACGCCGTAAAACACTGAAGCGTTCGGTCCGCCCTTCACGGGACAGGTCGCCCTCAATGACCGCAGTTTTTAGGTCTTGAAATTCATCGTGCTCGTCTTCCTTAGAGAAACACAGGGAGTTCGCCAGGAAGGCTCTGAAGAAGAAGGCTCTGTCACCAGGACCTCCTGTCATACATCAGCCCAGACAAGGAGCCAAGAGGTACCAAGAGACCCCGACTTAGCTGCTGTGTTTACATTCAAACATGTCCTCTCTTCCTACTAGGAAAGTGAAATATAACAAGGGCTACACTGCTTTGAGTCAGCATGCGGAGGAAACTTTGATTGCACTGGATTCAGGCAGGTAAGAACACAGTATTAGGGCTGTCCTAAACCGATAGTCATATCGGGCCGATATCAGCAAAAAAATAAGTATCCTGCAGTACGTTTACTTGTGCAAAGCTGGACAGTCAGTTAACATCTAAATGTCCTCCAAAAAGCACACAAGGTTGCTCTTTTCTTCTATTTAAGTCATTTACAAAGGGTAACCATGGTAGGCTACTGGCAGCTACACAACAGCCAAGCACACACTAGGACACAAGCTAGACATTCGTAATAAGTGTCCTTAATTGAACAACATATATTGTATTGTTTGAAACCCCACATTTTAAACAATACAAATCATTATAGTTGTATTTTAGTGAAGTTATTTACAAAAGGTAAACATGGTTTATATGTTACTATGAGATAGTAGCTACACAGCAGCTAAGCACACAATAGCAAAGAAGCTAGAAATATGTAATAAGTGTATTTAATTGAAAAATATTGCCACCTAAAACATATTTGAATGTAAAAAAAAAAGTATGGCAGCTACACAGCAGCTGAGCACACAATAGCTCACAAACTAGACGTTCATAAAAAAAGAGTCTTTGATTGAACAACATGGCAGTCTAAAACATTACGTTTTAAACACAAATCTAATGATTATGGTTGTATTTGTCAAGTCATTTACAAAAGGTAAACATGGTTGGCTATATGCTACTAGGAGCTAGCAGCTACACAGCAGCTAAGCACACAAAAGCACACAAGCTAGATGTTCAAAAAAAGTGTCCTTAATTAAACATCGCAGTCTAAAAACACCACAATTAAAACAAGAATAAAATAATTTATAGTCGTACAGGTCAAGTCATTTACAAAAGGAATACATGGTAGACTATAGGCTACTAGGAGTCAGCAGCTACACAACCTCTAAGCACACTATAGCACACAAGCTAGACATTCGTAATTAGCGTCCTTAATTGAACAACATGGCAGTCTAAAACACCACGTTTTAAACAAGTTTTGAATAATTATATAGTTATTTATTGAAGGTAAACTTTATAGTCTACTAGGAGCAAGCAGCTACACAACAGCTAAGCACACAATAGCACACAAGATAGACATGCGCAATGAGTGTCTTTAATTAAGAAACATTGCAGTCTAAAACATATGTCAATATAAAGTTAAGTTAAGATACCAATGATTGTCACACACACACTAGGTGTGGTGAAATTTGTCCTCTGCATTTGACACATCCCCTTGTTCACCCCAAGGGAGGTGAGGGGAGCAGTGAGCAGCAGCGGTGGCCGCGCTCGGGAATAATTTTTGGTGATTTAACCCCCAATTCCAACCCTTGATGCTGAGTGCCAAGCAGAGAGGTAATGGGTCACATTTTTATAGTCTTTGGTATGACTCGGCCGGGGTTCGAACTCACGACCTACCGATCTCAGGGCGGACACTCTAACCACAAGGCCATACTGTACATAAGTGTTCTTAATTGAACTATATTGTATTTTGTCAATATAAACTTGTATCAAATAGTTATAGTTGCATATTACTTACACATATAGTCTCCAAGCCAAAAGCATATTTAAAAAGTATCCAGTAAGAAACGTGTCCACACCATTCAACTTACTGCGTCATGAGCTTAACTTAATGAATTATTGTGGCCACTGTGTCGCCCCAAAAACCCAACAACCATTACCACTCCACTTTAACCTAAAGACAGCATATTCAATTCCAGAATGTTGATAATAAATAGGTTAGCGTGTTTCATACTTACCATTAGGGCTGTGCGGTATACCGGTAATACGAGTTATACTGGTATATTTTAGAAAAAGATACACTACCGTTCAAAAGTTTGGGGTCACATTGAAATGTCCTTATTTTTGAAGGAAAAGCACTGTACTTTTCAATGAAGATAACTTTAAACTAGTCTTAACTTTAAAGAAATACACTCTATACATTGCTAATGTGGTAAATGACTATTCTAGCGGCAAATGTCTGGTTTTTGGTGCAATATCTACATAGGTGTATAGAGGCCCATTTCCAGCAACTATCACTCCAGTGTTCTAATGGTACAATGTGTTTGCTCATTGGCTCAGAAGGCTAATTGATGATTAGAAAACCCTTGTGCAATCATGTTCTCACATCTGAAAACAGTTTAGCTCGTTACAGAAGCTACAAAACTGACCTTCCTTTGAGCAGATTGAGTTTCTGGAGCATCACATTTGTGGGGCCAATTAAACGCTCAAAATGGCCAGAAAAAGAGAACTTTCATTTGAAACTCGACAGTCTATTCTTGTTCTTAGAAATGAAGGCTATTCCACAAAATTGTTTGGGTGACCCCAAACTTTTGAACGGTAGTGTATATATTTGAGACAATGCCGCCATACCGATATTATATATCTTTTGCTGCTGCCTTTATTACGGCCGTCTGCTCTGCTCAGCACCGCAAGGGTAGAAGGAGGACAATGCCTGACATAATGTCTCACCACCAAGGTATGTTTAATGGCATTCTGTACATGGAGTGTGTTTTTACCCAGCTGGCTTAAACATGCGGCTAATAAAAGTTACCACAAAAGTCAACAAAGCATAAGTGTGTCATTCAGCCCGTTTTGTTTACATTGTGTTTTTTTGTACAGCTCTATTTTCTTTAAATGTGGGCTATTTGTAATATAAATGTAATAAAGGTTTAAATAATACTGTTCATATTTATGTGGAAAGAAAGTGGAACATGTGGTGTTGAGTTTCAACTAAACACTTTTCACGTTTTGTTTAATATACCGATATATACAGTACGTATATCGCATATTGCCATTTGGCCTAAAAATACCACGATATCAGTGTTGGTCCATATAGCCTCAGAATAATTTCACCTGATCAAAAACATTCCACACAAGAAAATAATACAAGTATGTATGATTTGTGCTGATATCGGATTAATATTCGTGTCGTCCACTTTTTAAAGCTCTATATGGGTATTGAATCGAAAGTGAAAAGGTTTTGTCGGGACAGCCCAATTATTATCATTATTATTTTCAATCTTTCACTGCAAATGTGTTGAGTTCTGCCTGTTCAGTAAACAAGCTTTCAAGAAGACAAAAGCGTGTTTTGGCTCCAAGATCAGCGCGCATTCTCCGGTGTAATCACGACCACTCAACCGGTCTTTCTTGTCGTTGCAGCGATGAAGAGATTGATCTGGAGCAGTGCTCCTCAGGCTACTCCTCGGCTGAGGTGAGTCACTTCCCCTGCTTCACTTTGTCTGTCGATCAAAGTGTCCAAATGTTCTTAGCAAGCTTGTAGTCCCTTATGTTTCCCCCAGTAGCACCTTTGTGAACATGTGGTTGTGTGTAGGGATGTCACTGTATGAACATTTCTTATCACGGTTATTGTGATCAAAATTATCATGGTTATCATTATTAGCGCAGTAATTTTAAATGTGCTCAAAATGTTCAAAAACGTCATACTGATATCTTTTAACTAAGTTTTATTTAAAAAAACACAAACAAAACATTCAAAATGTATGTATGTACCTCAGGTAGGAAGTTGAATGTGAATATGAAAGCAACACAAGCATTATAAACAAAGTAATATGGCAGAAACAAAATAATACTATAAATAAATAAAAATAAATTTGAACATTTTAGGTGGCACCTTATGGACATAAAACGTAACTGCACTTTTTGTCCATATAGATAAAAGTAGTGTTCATAACGATGTCTCGTCTTACACATAGGACTGCATGAGTAAGGGCAAAATAATAATGACGATTATTTTCATCAAT
This sequence comes from Entelurus aequoreus, assembly GCF_033978785.1. NCBI lineage: Eukaryota > Metazoa > Chordata > Actinopteri > Syngnathiformes > Syngnathidae > Entelurus > Entelurus aequoreus. The sequence goes on from NC_084732.1 coordinate 15,779,625, forward strand.
ATTGAAAACACTATTATTAATCATGATTATTGATTATGTTTGGTAAAACAGTGTTGGGGTGTGAACGCGACGCCATCATGTAATTTGTTATACCTAATAAAAGTGCTCTAGATAAATGTTATTTATATATTTAAAAACAAATATTTCTGTTTTTAATCATTAATAGTTTTTTGGTAAATAGTAACAGCGTCTCAGATTTTTTATTACATGATGCCTTTATCTCTATTTTTACATTTTCATAGAGAGAGGTATTTTTTGATTTATGTCCACACATTTTCATGTACTAATGTGTGTACATGTACACACTTTATCGGGACATATTGAGTAGAAATCTGTCGTATAGGTATTAAATATACACCATAAAACATTAACAAAATGTTATGTCACATGAATAGTTATAAAGTAATTACTTTGTGGAATGAAAAAAACACAAAGTTAAGTAAAAAACATGGTGTTTACTTTTTGATATCAAAATAAAACACAAAGAAGTTTGGCTAATGAAGATAAAGTCAAATAAACCAGCTTTGTTCTTCAACAACAACCATGTACTTCAGTGCAACAATTTGGCCAACAAAAATAAACAGGAGTGATACCTCTTACATCCAACACACAATCTTTGTGCCTCACCGACAACTCGGCCTGTGTTCAATTCGATGAAATGACAAAACATTTTAGCTAGTATTGATGTTATTTGAACACTGACAAAGTTTACAGTTAAAATAAAGGAGTGAGCATCCTAGTAAACAAACTACAGACTTTATAAGCAAGTTGTGACAACGTACCCGACACATTGCCTGCTGCATGCTAACTCTCGAAACGACTCTAGCTGCATGTTCAAAATGAAACTGCAACATCATATATTTTTCTCCTCCAACAGCCTTGCGCTCTTAATCTCACATCAAGACTCCACGGAAGTAGAAGCGATTGAAACGAAGCGATCGGCTCCGTTTACGCGGAGGGAACATTTTCAAAGCAAAGTCCGTGTAGTCGTCGCTGCCGCCATGTTTTCTTGAGCCTGACGGCACAAATGTGCAGGCGCTGTGGCGAAGTAAGCAGTGTTGCCTAAAATGCATTAATAAATGACGGTTTTTCGGTAGTTAAAAATTCATACGGTACTACTAACCGTCTGGAATTTTATTGCGGTTTATCATAATACCGTTTACCGTTACATCCCGAGTTGTGCGCCCTGCAGATCCACCCGGACTTAAGCAAGCAGCTGCTTCAGGACGGCTACCGCCTAGACGAGATCCCCGACGACGAGGACCTGGACCTGATCCCGCCCAAGGCCATGGGCTCCTCCGTGTGCTGCTGCGCCGAGGGCCCGTCCTGCTGCACGCAGTGAGGCGGACGCTTCTGACTTCAGAGCAGGTTTGGGATCAAAGTCGCCGGCGCTCGCTGCCTTCAAAGCCGGCAACACTGCTGGAGCCTGAAGCTCTTCCTCTTCCTCTTCTTCTTCTTCTTCTTGAGGAAGAGGCGTGGCATGACCGCACAGATGGACAGCAACAAAATAAGCCTTATCCACTGTGACTCCAAAGCTATTTTTCTATGTTCGCGTTATTTCTTTTTATACCTGAGACGCCAACTATGCTAGCACTCTAAATAGAATGGCACGGGGGCGAGAGTTCCCATGATGCACTCTGGTGTTCTTTAAGACTCCATCGCCTGCAACTATTATTAACTAGAACAACTAGGGATGGGTACCGAATTCTGCGCTTTTATAGGCACCGACCAAATTCTGTTGGTACTACCGGGTATCAATTCACGTAAAATCATACGATGCTATATTTCGATACCTTTGTTACACGTGACGTCACGTCCGGTTGAAAATGAAACTTCGGCTCCCATAAAGAGTCAAGCAGTAATGTTGCAATTTTCACCACCAACAAAGCAAGTATGCGTGGTAGAAAACGCTCTAATCTGAAGTAAGGCCCCACTCTTCTTCTTGATGCTAATTTACATTGGATTTGCCATAGATGGGCTACTACTAGCATTAGCGACTTTACATGGCAATTTCAACACTTCCAAATTTGGTAATGAAAAGTACAACTAAGATGAATGTTACAGTCAAACAGCTGCTGTGTAATAAGCACAATACTTACAGTATAAACACCTTGTAGGGCGCAACATAACACATTCGGCTTCCTGGAAAAAACTACTTCCTATTTAGACAATATAGTTTGTAGGGTACTGCAATGTAATGCCTTGGAAGTGCAACTGCATTGACAATGAGACTCAAATGTAATAAGAAACCAAGATATCAAACAATTCGCATTAAATAACACTCATTAAAGTACCGAAAATTGGTACTGTTGAGTACCGGTATTGATCCCCAGGTTCCGGGTTATAATAATAATAATAATAATAATAGATTTTATTTGTAAAAAAGCACTTTACATTGAGCAAACAACCTCAAAGTGTTGCAGTGTGTTAAAAAATTCTAAAAATTAAAAAATGTTCAAATGTGAACGCTACCCATCCCTAAAAACATTCCCTGACTGCTGGCACATTAGCATATTCCAACAAATTAGCATTCTAATGTTTTAAATATGAATAGAAAACTTCACTGCGGTTGCTCTCCAAGCTACAGTAAATGCTGTACACGATGAATGCTTCATAAAACTACTCTATTGTATCGCTTTTCATACAATATTTATTATCCAAAAATGTATTTCCTTGAAAAGGTGAGTTACATGTGTAAAATTGTGCTGGTTTGGGCAGGCCAAGCACCGATGAAATGGATTAAAAAGTCAGTGGTTTGGAGTCAGTCTTAGACCTAATGGAGCTCCTAAGTTGCATTCCCATTCCAAATGTCACTTTATGTTACAGTCTGGGTCCAAGTGCATGGATAAAGAGTACTGCAGACTCTCTGAGGAGGTTTACATGTGTGGACTATAAACTTTACCCCCAATAATAAGTGGTCTTGACCCTAAGATGAATATTGACTAATATTTGTCATGTTGCAGTGCAGACCACATGATTACATGTTCAGGAACGAGTAGGACTTTTATTGCTTGAAAAAGAGTATGGGGCGAGAGGTTCTTGGTCTTTCCAATCCCTCTGACTGCACTTTTTAATGATGTTGTGTTCCACACTAGGGGTCAGTAGCAAGTACACTCATGTCTTGCGGTGTCACACACTAGGGGTCAGTAGCAAGTACACTCATGTCTTGCGGTGTCACACACTAGGGGTCAGTAGCAAGTACACTCATGTCTTGCGGTGTCACACACTAGGGGTCAGTAGCAAGTACACTCATGTCAACCCGTGCTATGCAACTGCTGGACAATCTGCTCAGCATTCTGTTCTCTTTGATCATGCTTACAACTCTTTTTGTTTACATTGTCAAATAAACTTATGTCATACCTTTTTGTTGTGGCCCTCGCTCACTTGCACGTGCCCAACAACAGCAAAGCAACATTGTCGTATAGAGGATCTTTAACTAGCATTTTTGAAAGTGGTCTTTAATCAATCAATCAATCAATCAAAGTTTACTTTTATAGCCCTAAATCACAAGTGTCTCAAAGGGCTACAGCACAGCGTTCCTATCATATATAGAGGATCTTTGACAAGCTTTTTTTTTTTTTTTGCAGAATGGTCCTTAAAAACAGTTCCTGTCACATATAGAGGAATATTTTACTAGCTTTTTAGCAGTGGGTCCTTAAAACAGCTCCTGTCAAATAAAGAGGATCTTTGACTAGCTTTGTTTTTGCAGCAGGTCTTCGAAAACAGCAAAAGCATTCCTGTCACATAGATGATCTTTGACTAGCCTTTTTTGCAGTAGGTCCTTAAAACAGAGGGCTATGTTACAGGCTATGTTTAGGTCTTTAAAAAGTGTTTATTTTGTTATAGGCCTGATTGCTCCTGTCGTATGAAAAGGATCTTCAACTAGCATTTTTGAAAGTGGTCTTTAGAAACAGCACAGCGGTCCTATCACATATAGAGGATCTTTGACAAGCTTTTTTTTTTTTGCAATAGGTCCTTAAAAACAGTTCCTGTCACATATAGACAAATATTTTACTAGTTTTTTTGCAGTGGGTCCTTAAAACAGCTCATGTCAAATAAAGAGGATCTTTGACTAGCTTTGTTTTTGCAGCAGGTCTTCAAAAACAGCAAAAGTATTCCTGTCACATAAAGAGGATCTTTGACTAGCTTTTTTTGCAGTAGGTCCTTAAAACAGAGGGCTATGTCACATATAGAGGGTCTTTGACAAGTGTTTATTTTGTCATAGGCCCGTCAAAACTGATTGCTCCTGTCATATGAAAAGGATCTTTAACTAGCATTTTCGAAAGTGGTCTTTAAAAAACAGCACAGTGTTCTTATAACATAGAGAGGATCTTTGACAAGCTTTTTTTTTGCAATAGGTCCTTTAATAACAGTTCTTGTCACATATAGAGGATATTCATTTTACTAGCTTTTTTGCAGTGGGTCCTTAAAACAGCTCCTGTCACATAAAGAGGATCTTTGACTAACTTTTTTTGCAGCAGGTCTTCAAAAACAGCAAAAGTATTCCGGTCACATAAAGAGGATCTTTGACAAGCCTTTTTTGCGGCAGGTCTTCAAAAACAGCAAAAGTATTCCTGTCACATATAGAGGATCTTTGACTAGCTTTTTTTTGCAGTAGGTCCTTAAAACAGAGGGCTTTGTCACATATAGAGGATCTTTGACAAGTGTTTATTTTGTTATAGGTCTGTCAAAACTGATTGCTCCCGTCATATGAAAAGGATCTTCAACTAGCATTTTTGAAAGTGGTCTTTAGAAACAGCACAGCGGTCCTATCACATATAGAGGATCTTTGACAAGCTTTTTTTTTTTTGCAATAGGTCCTTAAAAACAGTTCCTGTCACATATAGACAAATATTTTACTAGCTTTTTTGCAGTGGGTCCTTAAAACAGCTCATGTCAAATAAAGAGGATCTTTGACTAGCTTTGTTTTTGCAGCAGGTCTTCAAAAACAGCAAAAGTATTCCTGTCACATAAAGAGGATCTTTGACTAGCCTTTTTTGTAGCAGGTCTTCAAAAACAGCAAAATTATTCCTGTCACATATAGAGGATCTTTGACTAGCTTTTTTTGCAGTAGGTCCTTAAAACAGAGGGCTGTCACATATAGAGGATCTTTGACAAGTGTTTATTTTGTTATAGGTCTGTCAAAACTGATTGCTCCTGTTATATGAAAAGGATCTTTGATTAGCATTTTTGAAAGTGGTCTTTAAAAAACACAGCATTCCTATCACATCTAGAGGATCTTTGGCAAGCTTTTTTTTTTTGCAATAGGTCCTTAAAAACAGTTCCTGTCACATATAGACAAATATTTTACTAGCTTTTTTTGCAGTGGGTCCTTAAAACAGCTCCTGTCAAATAAAGATGATCTTTGACTAGCTTTGTTTTTGCAGCAGGTCTTCAAAAACAGCAAAAGTATTCCTGTCACATAAAGAGGATCTTTGACTAGCTTTTTTTGCAGTAGGTCCTTAAAACAGAGGGCTATGTCACATATAGAGGGTCTTTGACAAGTGTTTATTTTGTCATAGGCCCGTCAAAACTGATTGCTCCTGTCATATGAAAAGGATCTTTAACTAGCATTTTTGAAAGTGGTCTTTAAAAAACAGCACAGCGTTCTTATCACATAGAGAGGATCTTTGACAAGTTTTTTTTTTGCAATAGGTCCTTTAATAACAGTTCTTGTCACATATAGAGGATATTCATTTTACTAGCTTTTTTGCAGTGGGTCCTTAAAACAGCTCCTGTCACATAAAGAGGATCTTTGACTAACTTTTTTTTGCAGCAGGTCTTCAAAAACAGCAAAAGTATAAAGAGGATCTTTGACAAGCCTTTTTTGCGGCAGGTCTTCAAAAACAGCAAAAGTATTCCTGTCACATATAGAGGATCTTTGACTAGCTTTTTTTTGCAGTAGGTCCTTAAAACAGAGGGCTTTGTCACATATAGAGGATCTTTGACAAGTGTTTATTTTGTTATAGGTCTGTCAAAACTGATTGCTCCTGTCATATGAAAAGGATCTTTAACTAGCATTTTTGAAAGTTGTCTTTAAAAACAGCACAGAGTTCCTATCACATATAGAGGATCTTTGACAAGCTTCTTTTTTTTCTAATAGGTCCTTAAAAACAGTTCCTGTCACATATAGAGGAATATTTTTCTAGCTTTTTTGCAGTGGGTCCTTAAAACAGCTCCTGTCACATAAAGAGGATCTTTGACTAACTTTTTTTTTGCAGCAGGTCTTCAAAAACAGCAAAAGTATTCCGGTCACATAAAGTGGATCTTTGACTAGCCTTTTTTGCGGCAGGTCTTCAAAAACAGCAAAAGTATTCCTGTCACATATAGAGGATCTTTGACTAACTTTTTTTTTGCAGTAGGTCCTTAAAACAGAGGGCTATGTCACATATAGAGGATCTTTGACAAGTGTTTATTTTGTTATAGGTCTGTCAAAACTGATTGCTCCTGTCATATGAAAAGGATCTTTGACTAGCATTTTTGAAAGTGGTCTTTAGAAACAGCACAGTGTTCCTAACACATATAGAGGATCTTTGACAAGCTTTTTTTTTTTTTTTTTTTTTTTTGCAATAGGTCCTTAAAAACAGTTCCTGTCACATATAGAGGAATTTTTTACTACCTTTTTTTTCAGTGGGTCCTTAAAACAGCTCCTGTCAAATAAAGAAGATCTTTGACTTGCTTTGTTTTTGCAGCAGGTCTTCAAAAACAGCAAAAGCATTCCTGTCACATAGAGGATCTTTGACTAGCTTTTTTTGCAGTAGGTCCTTAAAACAGAGAGCTATGTCACATATAGAAGATCTTTGACAAGTGTTTATTTTGTTATAGGCCCGTCAAAACTGATTGCTCCTGTCATATGAAAAGGATCTTTAACTAGCAATTTTGAAAGTGGTCTTTAAAAACAGCACAGCGTTCCTATCACATATAGAAGATCTTTGACAAGCTTCTTTTTTTGTAATAGGTCCTTAAAAACAGTTCCTGTCACATATAGAGGAATATTTTACTAGCTTTTTTGCAGTGGGTCCTTAAAACAGCTGTCAAATAAAGAGGATCTTTGACTAGCTTTGTTTTTGCAGCAGGTCTTAAAAGACAGCAAAAGTATTCCTGTCACATAAAGAGGATCTTTGACTAGCCTTTTTTGTGGCAGGTCTTCAAAAACAGCAAAATTATTCCTGTCACATAAAGAGGATCTTTGACTAGCTTTTTTTTTGCAGTAGGTCCTTAAAACAGAAGGCTGTCACATATAGAGGATCTTTGACAAGTGTTTATTTTGTTTAGTAGGCCCGTCAAAACTGATTGCTCCTGTTATATGAAAAGGATCTTTGATTAGCATTTTTGAAAGTGGTCTTTAAAAACAGCACAGCGTTCCTATCACATCTAGAGGATCTTTGACAAGCTTTTTTTTGTTGTTGCAATAGATCCTTAACAGTTCCTGTCACATAGAGGAATATTTTCCTAGCTTTTTTTTAGTAGGTCTTCAAAAGCTCCTAGGATCTTTGACAAGCTTTTTTTTTTTTTTTTGCAGTGTGTCCTTAAAACAGCTCCTGTCTCATAAAGAGAATTTTTGAAAAGCTTTTTTTGCAGCAGGTCTTCAAAAAGAGCAAAAGTATTCCTGTCACATATAGAGGATATTTGACTAGCTTTTTTTGCAGTAGGTCCTTAAAACAGAGGGCTATGTCACATATAGAGGATCTTTGACAAGCTTTTTTTGTAGTAGGTCCTTAAAACAGAGGGCTATGTCACATATAGAGGATCTTTGACAAGTTTTTTTTGCAGTAGGTCTTTAAAACAGAGTGCTATGATACATACAGAAGATATTGAACTAGGTTTTTGTAGTAGGTCTTTAAAAACAGCAGAGTGCTCCTGTCACATATAGAGGATCTTAGGCTTGCATTTTTGCAATAGGTCTTCAAAAATCAGATTTCTCCTGCCACATAGAGGATCTTTGGCTAGCATTTTTGAAGTTGGTCTTCAATAAAACAGCAGCATGCTCCTGTCACATATAGCGAATCTTTAACTAGCATTTTGAACTTCGTCATTAAAAGTTCAGAGATTCTTTTGACAAGCTTGTTTTTTGTTTTTTTTTGCAGTAGGCCCTTAAAACAGCAGAGTGCCCCTGTCACATTTAGATGATCTTTGAAAAGCCTTTTTAATTGGGTCTTTAGAGTGCTCCTATAGAGGATCTTGGGCTAGCATTTTTCCAATAGGTTTTCAAAAACAGCAGAGCGCTTCTGTTATCCTGCATGCAGAGGATCTTTGACAAGGGTTTTTGAAGTGGGTCTTAAAAAACTGCAGCACACTCCTGTAGAAGATCTTGGATTAGCATTTTGGCTTTAGGTCTTAAAAATCAACAGGGGTTTCTGTCATATAGACAATCTTTGACTAGTATTTTGAAATGGGTCTTCAAAAACAGCAGGGGTATTTGACTGTGCCTCCCACAGAGGATCTTTGACCAGCTTTTATGCAGTAAATCCCTAAAAAGAGTAGAATGCTCTTATCATATATAGAGAATCTCGGGCTAGCGTGTTTGCGGTAGTTCTTTTGAAAACAGCAGAGGGCTTCTGTCGTATGGAGGATCTTTGACCAGTGTTTTTTGCAGTAGGTCCCCAAAAAACGCGGAACATGCCTCTCACAGAGGCTCTTGGACAAACTTTTTTTTGTGTGCATTATGTCCTTATAAAAAGTGGCCTTGCCACATATAGAATATCTTTGACTAGCATTTTTTTTGTTGCTAAAAACAGCAGATAGCTTTTGTCATATAGAGGATCTTTGTCTACTGTTTTTATTTGAAAAACAGCAGCTCATTCCTGTCACATATGGAGGGGGTTTTGGCTCACATTTTTTTGCAATAGGTCTTCAAAAACAGTCCTCCTGTCCAGGGGCGCCGAAAAGGGGGGGTAAAGGAGACTGACTCTAGGGGCCCATGATGGAGGGGGGCCCAGAGAGGCCCCTAATGAAATTATAATACAGGGGGCCCTGTAAAGATTATTTTCATGGGGCTCAAAATCCCTAGCGGCGCCCCTGCTCCTGTCATATATAGAGGATCTTTTACTAGAATTGTTGCAGTAGATCCATAAAAAACAGATAATTTTCATTGTATAAACGATCTTTGACTAGTGTTACATGTTACTCTTGTTTTAACTTGTGACATAAAATAATAAATAGTATTGACACTAAATATAAAATTGAATCAGTGAAGGCTCAGTGGCCTAGTGGTTAGAGTGTCCGCCCTGAGATCGGTAGGTCGTGAGTTCAAACCCCGGCCGAGTCATACCAAAGACTATAAAAATGGGACCCAGTAATTAAAGTGTTTGGAATTAGGGGTTAAATCACCAAAAATGATTCCCAGGCGCGGCCACCGCTGCTGCTCACTGCTCCCAGGGGGTGATCATGGGTGATAGTTTCGCCACACCTAGTGTGTGTGTGTGACAATCATGGGTACTTTAACTTTAATGTTTCCACCTCCTAGAAGTTGAACAGTCCTAATTGTTGTTATCTAGTGTGTTTTTCTCCACCACCACTAGGGGGTAGTAAAGTGCTGTGACGAGTTTCCCATGCAGTGTTAGTGTGTCGTGTAATACAAATCTGTATTGGCCAACTTTGCATTATGGGAGCGTCTTATTATTGATAAAGTTAAAGTATAAACGTGTAATTTGCTGTATTTAGACTACGCTAACAATTATTTGACGAACAAGCTTTGCAATGAGCAAATTAAAAAAAAGTAGCCGCATTGGTTTAATAATTTCCGAGTCTCCTTGAACGCAACGGGGCCATCACACAGGAACTCTGCGTACGCCCTGAACGTCGCACGTAGAGCAACAAATGTCGATGAAATAAATAAAAAATACACCGGCAAAGGTGACAAGAAGAAGAAGAAGAAGACATTGGAAAGGAAAGTACGGTTAAAAAAAAACCCAGAAGAGCTTGAACTACTTCGCTTTGCGCGCCTCCCGCCCTTCTTCCGCCTCCCCCGGACGTGCGCGTTCACGCGGAGTGACGCGCGCGCGCGTGTGTTTACAAGTGAGTTTTGAACGAGTGCCAGCAGCGAGGCAGCGAGGAGGCATGGTGGACAACTCAGGCACTAGTAAGGCGCAAATGGTGAGTACTCACTCCTGTCTTCACGCTCCTTACCTTTTCTTGAAAAAAAAGAAGCTTTTTCCACCAAACCCGACACTGGAAAAATACATTTTTGTTATCTTTCGACGGCATTAACGCGCGCAGCAGCTCGGTGTGCGTGCACGGGGGTTGGGAGGGGGGGGGTCGCTATAAAGTCGCTCATTTAAACGTCACTTGTTGTTTTATAACCGTGCAAAGCATAAATAATAACATTTACTACAGTAAAAGATTAATTCCCAAATGTGGCTAATTGAGTTTTAACCGGAAGACCCATTTCTTTTTGACAGTGTTGACGCTCGCTATTCGGGGTCTGTGTCGCTTTTTAACTACTTTCTTGCACGCCTAACGACGTTTTTCTGAAATATTCCAAACTTGCACAAACTTTTAACTTTTTTAGCACGGCTCAGCGTGAAATATTATCACGAGTGACCGGGTTTTGACGTGTGGAGAGCACGACCGCAAAGCATGCTTGCGTTTTCTTGCGGATTGTGTGTCAAATAATATAAAATAAATAAAAAAACAGGTCGTGGTAGTTGCCGAATACTTTTAGAGTTAGTTTCCCCATGACATGTTTTCTTTTTTTACGCTTAGAAGCTGAAAAAACTGCATTTCAACAAGTTTTAAAGGGAAATGCTCATATTCTCAATGCACTTCTGCTCTGTCAGTGCTTTTCAATGGGATATATATTTTTCTCACGCCCCCCCCCTAAAATGAAAAACAATGGAAAATCTGATATTTGTTTGTTTATTCATCCGTACAAACCACTCTTTTAGTTGCAGGCACCCACGCCGAACACTTGTGTATTGTTTTCTCACGCCCCCCCCCCCTCTCCAAACTGGAATACGATGGAGAACCGGATAATATCAGTCATTTGTTTATCAGTACAAACCACTCTTTGACTACGTTTACACTGCAGGCCAAAGTGGCCCAAATTGGATTTTTTCGGAATCTTATTTTTTCCAGCTGACTTTTTACACTGCAAGTGAAATATGATCTCTATCAGACTCCAGTGTACCGGGAAAATATGATACTTTTTGTATTTGTTAGGAACCTTAGGTTTGAAGTAGGGCTGCAACAACTAATCGATTAAATCGATTAAAATCGATTATTAAAGTAGTTGCCGATTAATTTAGTCATCGATTCGTTGGATCTATGCTATGCGCATGCGCAAAGTTTTTATTTTATTTTATTTTTATTTTATTTTATTTTTTTATTTTTTTAAATAAACCTTTATTTATAAACTGCAACATGTACAAACAGCTGAGAAACAATAATCAAAATAAGTATGGTGCCAGTATGCTGTTTTTTCCCCAATAAAATACTGGATAGGATAGAAATGTAGTTTGTCTCTTTTATCCGATTATTAATCGATTAATCGAAGTAATAATCGACAGATTAATCGATTATCAAATTAATCGTTAGTTGCAGCCCTAGTTTGAAGCATCGTCGGCACAATAACAAACGTCAATAAGACACACGGGCACGATATCATAAAATAACAAATATACAAACTATTCAATAGCTAAATGGTAATGGGTTATACTTGTATAGCGCTTTTCTACCTTCAAGGTACTCAAAGCGCTTTGACACTATTTCCATATTCACCCATTCACACACACATTCACACACTCATTCAAACACTGATGGCGGGAGCTGCCATGCAAGGCCCTAACCACGACCCATCAGGAGCAAGGGTGAAGTGTCTTGCCCAAGGACTCAAAGGACGTGACTAGGTTGGTAGAAGCTGGGGATCGAACCAGGAACCCTCAGGTTGCTGGCACGGCCACTCTCCCAGCCGCGCCACGCCGTCCCCATAGCTAAATAGTCGATAGCTAAAATGTTTAGAATTAATCGAGTCTATTAGATTTCTAAAAATGCCAGGAGTTAATCAATAATTAATAAATACCATTTTCTGGACCATAGGGCGCACCGGATTAAAAGGCGCACTGCCGATGAGCGGGTCTATTCAGGTCTATTTTCATACAAAAGGCGCACCGGATTATAAGGCACACTAAAGGGGTCATATTATGATTATTTTTTTCCAAAATTTCAAACATTTCCTTGTGGTCTGAATGAATTGATTAACGTGGACCCCGACTTAAACACGTTGAAAAACTTATTCGGGTCTTAGTATTTAGTGGTCAATTGTACGGAATATGTACTGTACTGTGCAATCTACTAATAACATTTTTAATCAATCAATCAATCAGTCTACATAACATGTAATGGTGGTTCTTTGGTCAAAATGTTGCAAGGATTATGTTTTACAGATCATCTTCAAGCCGCTTTCTGACAGTCGCTTCAGGTTGCGCCGTTTTGTGGGCGGTCTTATTTACGTGGCTCACCTTCGGCGGCGTCTTCTTTCCGTCATCTTTGTTGTAGCGGTGTAGCGTGCAAGGACGGGGGTGGAAGAAGTGTCGAAAGATGGCGCTAACTGTTTTAATGACATTCAGACTTTACTTCAATCAATAACATAGCAGCATCTCCTCATCCGTGGCTCACTAGTGCAATAACGTCGGAAATGTTTTCCCGTGAAAAACCGTCCGACCGGAACTCTCTAATAACTAAAGTTCCTTGGGTGAATAATGTAAACTCACTACACCGGTAGTTTTTCGCACTTTCATAGCGAGATATAAGTTAGAACTTTACGCTACTTTATATTAGAAATGGCTACAGCAGAGGGTGAATGTCCCATAACAAGAAGATAGTGGAAAGAAAAAAAAGATTATCTACTACAGTGGTGGACTTGCGCAAATTTTCAGGACTTATGCAGATCTCAAATACAGATCAGCAGGTACCAGAAGGTAAGAAAAGTTGGTTTGGCATAATATTGCGAAAAAAACGCCAGATAATATGTCTAATGGGTGCCATTTTGCGGTCCTTATACACACACCATAGTAATACTTGTATATCTGACTACGGTAGCCGTAATGGGCCCACAATCCATCAAGCGGTGCGGCTTTAAAGTCATACTAAAACATTTTGACAGATTTTTGAGTGCCGTGTGTAATGTTCTTTATTTTCAATGGAACATTTAAAGTATTGGTGTTGTTTACTGGCGTCATATTGCAGTCTACACGTATCTCTTATGTGTGACTACCATCTACTGGTCACACTTATCGTTACACCATGTACCAACAGTGTTTCCCATAAACTGCCAAGATACCTGTGGCGGTGGGGGCGTGGCTATGGGCGGGGTCACCATGACATCATCGATTAATTTGCATAATTTACTACAATGATATGATTTTCTCTAAAAAGGCTAAAAAAATGTATACTTACTAATTAATAATAACAGTTTTGTTTTAAATGTCCATCCATCCATTTTACAATATAATTACAACACTTTATGTACATATTTATATACAGATTTGAACAATAAGGTTTTCACTGAAATATATTTATTAATTGTGGTTCTTACAAAAAATATATCTTATAAAAATATAAAAGCTAAAATGTCTCTTAAAGCTCTGCCCCTTTAATTAGTGCATACTAAATAATTTAACTTTAGCCTACTACTACAACCGTATTATTTACCAGCAACATAAAGTGAAACAGAGGCAGAGGTGTCCTGCCACAGTCAGTAACAAATAAACAGTAGTGGTGGTAGATAGACACAAAGCTTCATCAAACATCTGATCCACTGAACAAAGAGCTCCAAAAATCTTGATCCTACACTTCTCTTTTGTAAAGTAAATCTGAACAGCCGATATGGGCATCTACATCAACTATATGATTTGCCTGAGAAGCTGAACAGGACAAATAAATTTTTTTTTTTTTTTTTGTGGCGGACTTAATTCTTTCGTGGCGGGCCGCCACAAATAAATGAATGTGTGGGAAACACTGACCAAATAAAATTGCTTCGAGGTCGGTAAGTACAACCAGAATTATTCCGTACATTAGGTGCTCTGGGTTATAAGGCGCACTGTCGAGTTTTGAGAAAATGAAAGGATTTTAAGTGCGCCTTATAGTCTGAAAAATAAGGTAAACGCACACAGGCCCCAATGTGGCCTTGGCGTCACTCGCATGCGCAGTTTGATGAAGTGAAGACAGAGAAGTTGATTGAATTGCGTAAAAGAACAAGAAAATCACATTCGGGTCGCATTGCGTTGAGACTGACTTAGATTTGAAAAGATCAAATTAATTCGGACGACCTCCTGACGTGGCCTGAATCCGATGCCAAAAGATCAGATTTGAAGCACTTTGGAGCGTTTAGACTGGCAAAAAAAAAATCAGATCTGTGTCACTTGAGGGCAAACAAATCAGATTTAGTGTGCAGTGTAAACTGGCACCAGCACCTACAGTACTTGCCACCAAGCCGAAGACTTGTGTATGGTTTTCTCACACCCCCACCCTAAATTGAAATACGATGGAAACCTGATATTTATTTATTTAGCGGTACTAACCATTCTTGATTTGCTGGCACCAGCACCGACATGCTATCGAGCCAAATAGTTGTGTATTTTTTCTCACGAAATAGGATTCAGAACCTGATAATATTTATTCATTTAGCCGTACTTTGTACATTTGACTCTTGAACGCATCATAATAATCCCCTCAATTCCCCCCCAAAATGGATTAACTCGCTGGAATATAAAGACAATATAACATACATCCATAAACGTGGATGCATATGCTAAAGTGCAATATATTTATCTGTACAGTAATCTATTTATTTATATCTACACCTTATTGCTTTTTTATCCTGCACTACCATGAGCTAATGCAACGAAATTTCGTTCTTATCTGTACTGTAAAGTTCAAATGAATGACAATAAAAAGGAAGTCTAAGTCTAAGTACCAACAACTCTTTGATTAGCTGGCACCTGCACCGACAAGCTATAGAGCCAAAGACTTGTGTATTTTTTCCGCACGTCCCCCTGATACTTTATCGTTTGTGGCCTAAAAATAAAATTAGATTTTTTCACCCAAAAAAAATACATTTTCTATTTTTTTCAAAAACTTTTTTTTTAGTTTTTCATGAAACCAAAGTTTGCTTTTAGTTGATCAAAAAGTAGTTTGAAATGGCACTGTATCTTACGCTTAGCAAAAATACTTTATTTATAAAGTGGGATTCTTTTAGAGAATATACTTACAGAACTTTGTATCCAAAAATAATTTTCAAAAAACCAAACCGATATGATTCTGGCATATGTGTTGATCAATACAAATATTAAATATCGAGCTTCTTCTGGGAGGCAAAACTTCTGTCTCAAATAAAATTCCTAATAAAAATATAACACATCATTGTATGCAAATAAATAAACTTCAAAATTAAAGATGGATAAAGCACAAACTTAAGTATTAAACAAAATACTATAACAAATACTACATACAAATGTAGCATTGAGAAGTCTCTATGGTTTTAGTACGTGGATAAAACACTTAATCTGTGCCAGATGGTTTTTTACTGTGCTTCTTTATCATCATGCAAGGTACCTTGTGAGTGATTCAAACCCTACCAACAATATCACACTATATATATATACATTCATACATTATATTACTTTCATTTACAAAACCAGTGAAGTTGGCACGTTGTGTAAATGGTAAATAAAAACAGAATACAATGATTTGCTAATCCTTTTCAACTTATATTCAATTGAATAGACTGCAAAGACGAGATATTTAATGTTCAAACTGGTAAACTTTATTTTTTGCAAATATTAGCTCATTTAGAATTTGAAGCCTGCAACATGTTTAAAAAAAAGATGACACAAGTGGCAAAAAAGACTGATAAAGTTGAGGAATGCTCATCAAACACTTATTTGGAACATCCAAACAGGTGAACATGCTAATTGGGAACAGGTGGGTGCCAAGATTGGGTATAAAAGTAGATTCCATGAAATGCTCAGTCATTCACAAACAAGGATGGGGCGAGGGTCACCACTTTGTCAACAAATGCGTGAGCAAATTGTCCAACAGTTTAAGAACAACATTTCTCAACCAGCTATTGCAAGGAATAACCATCAAAAGGTTCAGAGAATCTGGAGAAATTGCTGCACGTAAGCGATGATATTACGGACCTTCAAACCCTGCATCAAAACCGACATCAGTGTGTAAAGGGCTCAGGAACACTTCAGAACTATTTATCATATTTTTTATTTATCATATTTATCATTTATCAACAACACCCAGAAACGCAGCCGGCTTCGCTGGGCCCGAGCTCATCTAAAATGGACTGATGCAAAGTGGAAAAGTGTTCTGTGTTCTGACGAGTTATTGATTTGCAAAAAAAAAAATACGTTTCTCAGTTTGAACATTAAATATCTTGTCATTGCTGTCTATTCAATTGAATATAATTTGAAAAGGATTTGCAAATCATTGTATTCTGTTTTTATTTATGATTTACACAGCAGGCCAACTTCACTGGTTTTGGGTTTTGTAGTTTCACGTAAATCCCCCAATTTTTAAAGGTGTGGCGACCATATCTATGATGGCGCCTTGTATTTTATTTTGTAGTAGTAGTAGCGTCTTCCTTGTTAATTTACGAAATTCAATCAACTTCTTTGTTTTCACTTTATCGAACTGCGCATGCAAGAGACGTCAAGGCCAGATTAGAGCCGCATTAGAGGCATTGGGGCCACATTGGGGCCACATTGGGGCCTGTGCGCGTTTACACTGGAGACTGATAACGATCACATTTTACTTGCAGTGTAAAGAGTCAGCTGGAAAAAAAAAAAAAAATTTTGAAAAATCAGTTTTGGGTTACTTTGGCCTGCAGTGTAAACATAGACAAAGAGTGGTTTGTACTGATAAATAAATGAGTGATATTATCGGGTTCTCCACCGTATTTCCACCACACTTTTTATCGGGAGTTAGTTGTGTTCTTTTTCTTCTCGTAAACCGATTAATTTCCCCCATTTGGCTTGATGCTGGAATATGTTTTTTGTGCTGCTGTCTTTTTTTTTTTTTTTTTAACAAACTTTGCAGCATGCAGTCATTTGTTCCACTTTTGTTGCCACAAAACCAAACCACTGACAACACTTTTCTTTTCTTTGGAACAAACGTCTCGTTTGCGTTAGCATTAGCCATGTTTTGCTAGATGTGTGACTCCGAAGCTCACGGGGGCAAAAAATAAGCCGGAACAAGAGGAGAAAAAAAACAACTTTTATTTGAATAAAAAGCTCGAGTTTGTTGGACTAAATCCCCTTAATAGGAGAGTTGGTGCGTAGTTAAAGAAACTTAAAGAAAAACAAGGCCAACAACACTCGTGTCCTTCTTATAATTTTAATATAAACTGCTCAGGTGCGAACAAAACACAAACCGGTTTCGACAAGGTCTTTGTCAGTGTGCAATGTTTTTAACAGAAAGTCAATCCATCCATCCATTTTCTACCGCTTGTCCCTAGGAAGTGATGCATGGTCAATCAATTGATGTAATAAATCAAGAACAATTTCAAAAATGAAAGTGCACAAATAATAATAGACACAATGGAAATTGTACAAAATAAATCAAAGACTTAGCACAGTATATTGGGGAAAATAAAGTAATAAAAAAATAAAGTAATTACAAAAAAAAGTAATACAAAAAATAAAAAAAAGTAATGAAAAAAAACAATTCTGAAAAAAATTTCATAAAATATTTGTAATAAAAAAAAAGTGAACAAAAAATAACAAAAAAAAGTTTTACGTTGCAAACTAGTGAAGTGGTGAGTGCATTTTGCAGTTTGACTTGCAGAAAAGTTGAAGCTATGTTCTTTGGCTGTATCAAAAACCAACGCGTGATTAATAATTGACTTTAATAAAGTGAATATTTCCAAAGTTTGCCATAAAAAGTAGTGCATTATGAGAAAAGACAATGAGCTTGAAGTGTATAGTTGTGGTTAAAGTGAAATGTTTTAGTTTATGTCGATAAACAGGGTGTCTGATGACACGTTTGAGCGCCCATGTCTCCCACCCGCAGCCCAGCATGTCTCAGGAGGCCGGCGTAGCCTTTCCTCAGAGCTCCTCCACAGGGGGCATGAAGCTGGAGGCGGTGATGGAGCAACTCCAGCGCCAGCAGCAGGCGCGACTAGAAATGGAGCGCAAGGAGAGGAAGCTGCGAGAGGCCCACATCATGTACGCCCAGCAGGTGGCCGCCCAGCAGGCCATCCTGGCGGCCGCCCGGGCTTCCGGGGCCAACTTCATGGGCAAGGGCCTGGCGGTGGGGGCGATGCCCGGCGGTGGCGGCGGCGGCGGCGCGCTACCCCCCCGCGTGTCCAACCAGAGCAGCGTGGACTCTGAGAAGGAGGAGGACGACGACCGGGGTCGAGATTCGGTCGACGAGGACGACGACAACGAGATGATGGACGGCGACGAGCGCAGCGACGAGGAGGAGGGCGGCGCCGGCGGCTTGGAGTTCCTCCGCAAGCAGACGCTGGCGCTGCAGCAGAGCGCCGCCCGCATCCAGCAGACCCGCCCCTACGTCAGCTTTGCCGCGTCGGCGCCCCAGAGGCCGCCATCCCCGCCTATCCGAGTCAAGCAGGAGCCCGACGAGGGGCTGTCGCCCGCGGGGGCCCACCCTGCTACCTCCCCCAACGGCCAGGCGGACTGGAGCTTTGACGACCACTTCAGACAGGTCAGTTTACTCCTCTTATGACATCACTTCCTGTCTGATTGCCTTTCATACTAAAGTCCACCAGTACTCTCGGGAAAATGTCCAAATTTTCCCAAACTGTGGTACATGTACCACCAATGGTACGCAGGCTCCATCTAGTGGTACGCCCAAGAAGCACTTAATTAAAATATTCAAACACAGTGTTACTGTTCAAACCACGTGAAATGTTACTGTGGCCAAAATATTAAATGTACTTGTCAAATAAAACCTCTACCTTGTTTTTAATGAATACTTAGGCTGACTACGCTACTGTATTTGAATGTTATTCATGATGGTGGTACTTGGTGGCAACAGTTTGAGAACCACTGCTATAGAATATAGAACAAAAACAATAGTTTTATAAAGTAATGCAATACGATTGTACAGAGTTGTGCTTGAGCTGCCTCTCCGTCAAACACACCATCAGCAGCTTCTCCACATTTTCATGGATACATTTCCGCCGTTTAGACATTATTTTAACGTCCTTGGCTGACGTCGGGCTCATCCTCCGTCAGCGTGGTGCAGGTTGGCGGTGATGCGCCACACACTCGGCCATGTTTTTGATGATTTATTTCTTTAATTCACTGAATATCATTCACTTCTTCATCTCAGCACTGTCCTACACACTCGCTTTCTTCCTTCCCACGCTTATGTCCATCTCTAGCTTTAAACTAATGCTAGCAAGTAAGAGCGGGTGCATAACAGTTACTTGAGAGGCGGCTCAAATTCCGAAAAACTCGTATCCTGAGATACCACTGTATTAAACTTTTTTTTTTTGAAACTTCAACAACTTTTCCGTCTTTGGAGAAAAAAAACAGGCAAAGATGGGATGACATAAATGTTCTTTAACCATGTCTGAGTGGACGTACTGACTGTTTAAATGTTGCTGCTGCTACAAACACAATTGCTTACGTTACAGTTTGGGTCACTTTCTGAATTTTTTTCAGATAGGTATTTAGTAGTGGTGTAAAAAAAAAAATTTTGATAGCCGATTAGTCAACGATTATCTTATCGATGAGTCGGATAATAAAGCGTACACATATTGAATAGCACTCATTTTTCCATCGACTTGTAAATGCAGCTTAAGTTATCTTAGGCAAGTGCTTACTAACAACAAATATGACTAATTCATTCATTATTTATTTATGCTGTAACTGTGCCGCTCACTCAGCTGTTACAAAAATTAAAATGACTAATAAAATGTAAAAAAAAAAGGAAAGGCAGATTTCTAAAAAAAAAAAAAAGAACCTTGTTTATGTATTAAAAAACTGTTACAATAGCAGCAATGAAAACAAATCACACACCACAAAATATAACTTCCTAAAAAAGAGGTCAAACAATGTCCACTTTGCAAAACGAGCAAGGTATTCATGTTTTTAACAATAATAAGAGGAATTGTTCTCACACTTTACATGTTATCACTGGAGATGTTTTTGTTAGTGGCAGTGCGGACCCACTTCTACCCGGAATAACATGAGTGATGACGTCACGACTATTGTCGACAAATATAATTGTTGCAGCCCTATTTTGAATGAATCTTATTTGCAACGATTCTTAATCGATTGAAAAAAAATAAAATAAATAAAAATATATATTTATTATTTTTGATTTGTTGATGTAGATCATGGGTGTCAAACTCGTTTTCTTTGAGGGCCACTTTGAAGTTATGGCTAACCCCAAAGGGCAGCTTAATTGTTTAAGTAAATGTATATAAATATTAATGTAAAATCGCCCCATGATATTATTACACAATTGCCTTTTGTTTTTGGATTTTTTTTTACAAACAAATAACTGAATGGTAACAAGCAGATATTTAAGTGTTCATTTTTATTTTTGACAAAAAATGCTTGGAATGTGTATTATGTGGTAATATTAAAGTAAAAGACATGCTATTGCATGCAGTACATGTTATAGTTTTGTCAAATTTGATATATTTGCATTTAATGAGAAAGATGAAGATTATTTCTAAGGCTCTTGGGTGCCACAAAAAAATGATGTGGCGGGCCAAATTTGGGTTTGATACCTGTGATGTAGATGATCATATCTGCTGTACAGATTTACTTTACAAAAGAGAAGTGTGGAGTACTTCTCTTGTTGCCTCATTTGTATATGACTTTTAGGTAATATAGAAATGTATTAGAGCTTTGGAATGTAGTTAATTATAGAACTGGCACCCACTGTTGTTAAAAAAAAGTCTTGATTTAGAATCGATTCTGAATCGAATCATGTGGTACACAAAAAATCCCTGCCCTTATATTTGAACATTTTACCTATTTATTTGTCATGGAAACAAAGTTTCAGAATTAATCTTAAATGTGATGATTTTTTTTTTCTTCCAACTTTGTGTAAATATACACATTTTAAGATGTATATTTATACATTTTCTTTCATTTTTTTGGTAACACACCAAGTTTGATTCCTCACAACAGTCCACCCTTACGCTTATATGTGTGTTCTTGCGCGGGACGCCACTAATAGTGTGTGTGTGTGTGTGTGTGTGTGTTTTCTTGTATTTCTACCCTTCTTGAGACATCAACAAGGAAAAGTAGCTTCCATATGAGGAGGTGTGAACAAGTTAGGACATAAATCATGGCCCCAATACGGAAAACTATTGCATCTAATAGAGAATGTCTCATTTGCACCCCTGGTGGTGAAATCTATCAAAATGAGGGCGGTCCTAAAAAGGAGGGATTTTTCAAATTGACTGTGTGTCGGTTTTAAAAGTGCTCCCCCTCTGGTCAACATATGAAATAACAAGTGTGCGTAAGAAATTAAAATGCGCCCCCTTTGGCCAAAATTAAAAAAAAACTTGTGTATTTTTTTCTTCTCACGCCCCCCCTAAATTAAAATACAATGAACAGGTTAGAGTGTCCGCCCTGAGATCGGTAGGTTGTGAGTTCAAACCCCGGCCGAGTCATACCAAAGACTATACAAATGGGACCCATTACCTCCCCGCTTGACACTCAGCATCAAGGGTTGTTGGATTTGGGGGTTAAATTACCAAAAATTACTCCCTGGCACGGCCACCGCTGCTGCTCACTGCTCTTTTCACCTCCCAGGGGGTGATCAATGGTGATGGGTCAGATGCAGAGAATAATTTCATCACACCTAGTGTGTGTGTGACAATCATTGGTACTTTAACTTTAACTTAACCTGATAATATTTATTTATTTAGCCGTACTAACCACTCTTTTGATTTGCTGGCACCAGCACCGACATGCTATCGAGCCAAAGACTTGTGTATTTTTTCTCACGCAACCCCCAAAATTAGGGTGGTCCCAAAAAAGGAGGGATTTTTCAAATTGACTGTGTGTCTGCTTTAAAAGTGCTCCTTCTCTGGTCAACATATGAAATAACAAGTGTGTGTAAGAAATTGAAATGCGCCCCCTTTGGCCAAAAAAAATAAAAAAAAATGTATATACAGACATACTCTAATAACTTGAAGTAACTAATGAAGATTAAAAAACAATTACAAACTAAAAAATAAATAAATAACTAAAAGCTTACCTTTTTTATACTTGCATAGTATGTATATATTATTCATGTTGTAAATACAAATCTTTATATATCTAGAAAGGGTGGTCCTAAAGAGGTAGGCATTTTGCGGAGGTCTCTAGAAGGTAACAAATACAAGAATGTGTGTGTTGTCTTATTAACTGTGCTGGGATTTGCGCGACGCACTAAAAATGCGAAAGTAATCAAAAGCAAGAATCTCCCCCCCGAGGAACGTGGCGGATTAAACAAGATCAAATGTTTGCTTCCTTTTTTTGGCACTGAAGTCGCTGTCAGCGCTTTTTTAGCAGACATTTTTATTCCTGTTCTGCGAGTCTTTTGAGGTTTCGTAGACCGGTGGTGTGTGTGTGTGTGTGTGGGGGGGGGGGTTGTAGGGGGCTCTCTGTGGTGACGTCACCGTCAGTTGTCAAGCCTCTTTCGGGTTGCTCTTCACAGCGGCGCCACTTCCCCGTTGTGTGTGTTGCTTTGACCCACAATTGGCTTTTGTGGCAAAAAAAATCCGCTTAAGTGAGTCCTGGCAGAGGGCCAGGCTTGTGCGCAAAGTGTGTGTGTGTGTGTGCGCAAAGTGTGTGTGTGTGCGTGTCTCCCTCTCGGCGCTTGGCTCAGACTCAGGTTTGGCCGGGATCTTGGTAGTCAAGTCAGCAGGGCCCGCCGTGGGTGGTTGGCCCGGGTCAGCGCGAGGATTTTGGGTGGGAAGGTAGCACAGTAGCAGCTTACTGCGCTCCAAGCCCCCCCACTCGCCTCCACTAGAGTTTCGGCTGTGTGCCAAGTGCACTTTCCCTTCAAGATAAATATTGCCTCAGCACAATGTTACAGGACGCTGGAATGCTAACTTGGAAGCGGGCCGAGCTCCACACGGTTCAGCGGCAGTAGTAGTAGAGGAGGAGAAGTGCGGTAACCGAGCTGCCGTCACGTGTCTGGCTTTTATTACGCGCTATATTTGACGGCCAATGTCTTCCGGGCGGCGCTGCCAAATGCTAAATTGGGCTGCAAGGACGCGGTCGGCCTGATGCAATGGAAAGCTAAAAGTATGAGGAGGAGTAGTTGTGGTATTACCTCTGCCAAGTCCGATGACGTGTTCGTCAGGTTGTTGTTGCGCACTGGCGCGTTTCCAAAAACCCTGTGGGTGGATCTGAGCTTTGGTCCAGCGAAAACACAAATATTGGGTCACACGATAATGTTGTAGATTTGGGATTTTCTTTCCACTTTTAACATTTTTTTAAAGGGGAACTGCACTTTTTTGGGAATTTTGCCCATCATTCAGAATCATTATGAGACAAGAACAGTTTTATTTTTTTTAATTTTTTTTATGATTTCAAAGACAATAAACGCTTAAAACTCCTTCATTCCGCACTCCATCCAGCTGTGTAATCACTCGCCATACAGCAATAGATGATATCTGTCTATTACCTCAGTGGTCCCCAACCTTTTTGTGGCTGCGGACCGGTCAACGCTTGAAAATTTGTCCCACGGACCGGGGTTTTTTTTTTGTTTTTGTTTTTGTTTTTTCATAAAGAAATACAATCATGTGTGCTTACGGACTGTATCCCTGCAGACTGTATTGATCTGTATTGATATATAATGTGTTTTTTATGTTGATTTAAAAAAAAAAAAACTTTTTTTTTTTTTTTTTTTTACATTTCTTGTGCGGCCCGGGTACCGGTGGTTGGGCAACACTGTATTACCTGACACCTTCTATGTTAGCTACCTCTCTTTGTTTATAATGTATCTTTTCTGCTGGTTCTACTCTCTATTTTATGCTGCCCTTTTTTTTGCTGCAGATGTTTCATATACTGTAATATTGTACATGGTAATTAGAATTTGTTATATATTGTATATATTATATAAAAGTACATATGTTATATACTGTACATATAATATGTAAATATTACCAGTTTCCCACACATTCATTTATTTGTGGCGACCCGCCATGAAAGAATTACGTCCGCCACAAATTTAAAAAAAATTTTATTTTTATTTTTTATTTTTTGTCCTGTCCAGCTTCTCAGGCAAATCATATACCGTATTTCCTTGAATAGCCGCAGGGGCGCTAATTAATTTAAAACCTCTTCTCACTCCTGCGGTTACCAAAACCATGCGGAATGAGCAAGCATGCTCTAATTATTTTAAAACCTCTTCTCACTCCGGCGCATACCTTATCATTAAAAACACATTTAATAAAAAAAACGTTATTATGATCTTACCTTTACTTGTAGATGGGTCCATGTGCAGCTGCTTCTGATCAAAGGCAGTCTTTCTCATCTTTCTTCAATTTTAAAAGTCTCTGGAGACATTCCTTTAATTATTACCTCCTGCTTCGATTGAAAGTCCAGTTTAGAAAACGGTTTTATTTTAGATATGTAATCCTCCATGTTAAAAGTGCAAGCAAACAATTGCTGCATGCTTGCTGCTTGCTGTCTTCTTCTGCAGTACCTGTCTCCTGCAGTACTGGTAGTCGCAAGAAGGATCACTAGCGCCCTCTACCTCCTGGAGGCGGGAGTCATTTAATGACTCATATTTGACCCGGCGGAAGTGCCAAGCATGCGCTAATTATTTTGCGAAACGAGTTTGACCCGGCTGTAATTCTAGGCAGGCGAATACTATATTCCCGGCGCCAATTCAAGGAAATACGGTAGTTGATGTAGATGCCCATATAGGCTGTTCAGATTTACTTTACAAAAGAGAAGTGTAGGATACTTCTGTTGTTGCCTTATTTGTATTTGACCACTACTGTTTTCTGTTTATTTGTTACTGACTGTGGCAGGACACCTCTGCCTCTGTTTCACTTTATGTTGCTGGTAAATAATATGGTTGTAGTAGTAGGCTAAAGTTAAATTATTTAGTATGCACTAATTAAAGGGGCAGAGCTTTAAAAGAAATTTTAGCTTTTATATTTTATAAGATATATTTTTGTAAGAACCACAATTAATAAATATATTTCAGTGAATAACTTATTGTTCAAATCTGTATATAAATATGTACATAAAGTGTTGTAATTATATTGTAAAATGGATGGATGGACGTTTAAATCAAAACTGTTATTATTAATTAGTAAGTATACATTTTTTTAGCCTTTTTAGAGAAAATCATATTATTGTAGTAAATTATGCAAATTACTCGCCCCCACTGCCACAGGTATCTTGGCAGTTTATGGGAAACACTGATTACATATGTTATATTTTATATTGCTACTATGGTACATTTTTAAGTCTACTTAATACCTTTTTGTTTTCGCCCTCTTTTTGTGCCCTTTGTACATCATCCTTTCCATCCTTTGTAACTGAGCTACTGTGCGGAACAATTTCCCTTGTGGATCAATAAAGTTTGTCTAAGTCTAAAATGTTGCTAATAACAGTCACCATTGTAGCCTTCAAAGTCCTCTAAAACAACTTCAAAACCCTCCATCAATGTTACTGCAAGTCTATATATAATGTAGTGACAGACACCTTCATAACAACATGTTCAATATTTACCGTATTTTGATCATGTTAAAGAACATTTAAAGAAAGCAATTTAGAAATTTTTGTTAACATTTTAGACGTATGATAGTTTACATTTTTTCCCCCCGATAAAGTACCTGAAACTACAAATAGTCGCTTATCCTATATCTTTTAAAAAACTTTTTTTTTGTTGCTTTTGTTAACATTTTCTAATGGATATTTATACAGATTTTGGGTCACTTTTTTAACCTTTCCAGATGGATATTTAGACATTTTTCTAAATAAATTCCAATAAAGTACTTTTTGGAACATTTTTAGATGGCTTTTAGACATTTTTGTTAAAACATTTTAGACGTATAATTGTTTACAGTTTTTTGTCCCGTTAAAGTACCTGAAACTACAAATAGTCGCTTATCCTATATCTTTTAAAAAACTTTTTTTTTTTTTGCTTTTGTTAACATTTTCTAATGGATATTTATACAGATTTTGGGTCACTTTTTTAACCTTTCCAGATGGATATTATACATTTTTGTAAATGAATTCTGATAAAGTACTTTTTGCAACATTTCAAGATGGCTATTTAGACATTTTTGTTAACATTTTAGACATATAATTGTTAAAAAAAATGTGTCCCGTTAAAGTACCTGAAACTACAAATAGTCGCTAATCCAATATGTTTAAAAAAAAAAAAAACATTTTTCAGATTTTGGGTCACTTATTTTAACCTTTCCAGATGGATATTGAGACATTTTTCTAAATAAATTCCAATAAAGTACTTTTTGCAACATTTCAAGATGGCTATTTAGACATTTTTGTTAACATTGTTAAAAAATGTTGTCCCGTTAAAGTACCTGAAACTACAAATAATCGCTAATCCAATATCTTTAAAAAAAACTAAAACATTTTTCAGATTTTGGGTAACTTATTTTAACCTTTCCAGATGGATATTTAGACATTTTTCTAAATAAATTCCAATAAAGTACTTTTTGCAACATTTCAAGATGGCTATTTAGACATTTTTGTTAACATTTTAGACGTATAATTGTTAAAAAAAATGTTGTCCCGTTAAAGTACCTGAAACTACAAATAGTCGCTAATCCAATATCTTTAAAAAAAAAAAAAACATTTTTCAGATTTTGGGTCACTTATTTTAACCTTTCCAGATGGATATTGAGACATTTTTCTAAATAAATTCCAATAAAGTACTTTTTGCAATATTTCAAGATGGCTATTTAGACATTTTTGTTAACATTGTTAAAAAATGTTGTCCCGTTAAAGTACCTGAAACTACAAATAATCGCTAATCCAATATCTTTAAAAAAAACTAAAACATTTTTCAGATTTTGGGTAACTTATTTTAACCTTTCCAGATGGATATTTAGACATTTTTCTAAATAAATTCCAATAAAGTACTTTTTGCAACATTTCAAGATGGCTATTTAGACATTTTTGTTAACATTTTAGACGTATAATTGTTAAAAAAAATGTTGTCCCGTTAAAGTACCTGAAACTACAAATAGTCGCTAATCCAATATCTTTAAAAAAAAACAAAACATTTTTCAGATTTTGGGTCACTTATTTTAACCTTTCCAGATGGATATTGAGACATTTTTCTAAATAAATTCCAATAAAGTACTTTTTGCAACATTTCAAGATGGCTATTTAGACATTTTTGTTAACATTGTTAAAAAATGTTGTCCCGTTAAAGTACCTGAAACTACAAATAATCGCTAATCCAATATCTTTAAAAAAAACTAAAACATTTTTCAGATTTTGGGTAACTTATTTTAACCTTTCCAGATGGATATTTAGACATTTTTCTAAATAAATTCCAATAAAGTACTTTTTGCAACATTTCAAGATGGCTATTTAGACATTTTTGTTAACATTTTAGACGTATAATTGTTAAAAAAAATGTTGTCCCGTTAAAGTACCTGAAACTACAAATAGTCGCTAATCCAATATCTTTAAAAAAAAAAAACAACATTTTTCAGATTTTGGGTCACTTATTTTAACCTTTCCAGATGGATATTGAGACATTTTTCTAAATAAATTCCAATAAAGTACTTTTTGCAACATTTCAAGATGGCTATTTAGACATTTTTGTTAACATTGTTAAAAAATGTTGTCCCGTTAAAGTACCTGAAACTACAAATAATCGCTAATCCAATACCTTTAAAAAAAACTAAAACATTTTTCAGATTTTGGGTAACTTATTTTAACCTTTCCAGATGGATATTTAGACATTTTTCTAAATAAATTCCAATAAAGTACTTTTTGCAACATTTCAAGATGGCTATTTAGACATTTTTGTTAACATTTTAGACGTATAATTGTTAAAAAAAAAATGTTGTCCCGTTAAAGTACCTGAAACTACAAATAGTCGCTAATCCAATATCTTTAAAAAAAAACTAAAACATTTTTCAGATTTTGGGTCACTTATTTTAACCTTTCCAGATGGATATTGAGACATTTTTCTAAATAAATTCCAATAAAGTACTTTTTGGAACATTTTTAGATGGCTTTTAGACATTTTTGTTAAAACATTTTAGACGTATAATTGTTTACATTTTTTTGTCCCGTTAAAGTACCTGAAACTACAAATAGTCGCTAATCCTATATCTTTCAAAAACTTTTTTCTTTGCTTTTGTCAACATTTTCTAATGGAAATTTAGACAGATTTTGGGTCTCTTTTTTTTTTTTAACCTTTCCAGATAGATACTTAGACATTTTTCAAATTTAATTCTGATTAAGTATTTTTTAATTGCAAATAAAGTTACCAATGAAATATTTTTGTATTTCTTTGCTTTAATTTTTTTGTTGTTGACATTTTCCTTCTATTTAATCATGTCACCATACTTTTGGCCCACATGCAAATAAAGGAGGAAGAGGAACATGTCGTTATTTTCCTATATTATTGTCATGTTAACATACCTTCAATTCTGATGACGGTCAGGATCAAACGGATCAAGTATTTTTGACCACTTTTGTTACCATTTGAAAGCAAACATTTAGACATTTTCCTACGTTTTTTTTCAGTAAATGGATGTCATTTTCCATCTCTGCTGGGTTGAGACCAAACTCAAAGCGACCCATTTGAAGTTTGCAAAGATAACAGCCTATTTGTGAGAACTCTGTAATGGAAGTGCGCCGTAAAAGCCGATTATTGTCCTGGTGAGTTATCTTATTCTGTAA
This sequence comes from Entelurus aequoreus, assembly GCF_033978785.1. Classification (NCBI taxonomy): domain Eukaryota; kingdom Metazoa; phylum Chordata; class Actinopteri; order Syngnathiformes; family Syngnathidae; genus Entelurus; species Entelurus aequoreus. The sequence continues at coordinate 15,808,463 of NC_084732.1, forward strand.
GACGACCTGGCTTTTGTGCGGCTCTTGTCAGAACAGAAGATCACAGCAAAGCAAAGTTACAGGCGGCCAGTGGCCCTATCACTGGCCCGATGTCTTTTATTAGGAGGGGGGCGGTCCAACAAGCCCGTGGGGGTTGGGAGACTAGAATTGGTCTGGCTGTTGTTTTTTTTTTTTTGTTTCCTCTCTTTTATCTTTCCTGTCATTATGTCAGCTCTGCAGTATTTAATGGCGGCTCATCTCTTCAGGCAGTTTCAGGTTGCACTGCTGCAGGGGGAGGAGGACAGTGGTGTGGAGGCAGGGGAGCTGCCTTTTTTTTCTTTCAGTTTTTTTGTTGTTTTTTTGATGTCATTGTCTTTGAGAGGCCAGAGATGAGCCGGGCAGATGCCGCAAATACCTGCCCCCCCCGCACCTAGCCTTTAATAATGGCGAGGGCTCATTTATTATGTTCTGAAAGCAGCGTTGGAGACGACTGAAAAGGCCCCGGCAGCATTTCACGTTGCTGAAGAGTCCCGTGCACTTAACATCTAACCGCCGCACTCTCCGGCCACGTCGAAATGCTTTAAGTGGTTTAATGACGGCCGTTTGAGTTGCAAAGCAGACGTAACAACACCGCGGAAAGTGCTTTGGAAAGGTCAGCCATGTCCATCAAACTCTTGTTTAGTGAGGTTATGATAACGGTGCGTGTGCAGTGGAACCTTCATTTTGCCAACCTTTCCGTTCACAGGCTTTTAGATGGCGCCAAATACGCCCTCCTGTTCATTTTGTGTCCCGCTGGCAGCCATTTTGTGCCTGCTCGTATCGAAGAGATTGAGGAAGCCGACTTCGTACTGCAGCAGGTTTTACTCACACCGGTGAATGAATGTTGAATGAATGATAGGTGGTGGTCGGAGGGGCCGTAGGCGCAAATTTGCAGCCACGCTTCCGTCAGTCTACCCCAGGGCCGCTGTGGCTACGAAAGTAGCTTACCACCACCAGGTGTGAATGAATGATGGGTTTTTAACATGTAAAGCGACTTTGGGTACTTAGAAAAGCGCTATATAAATCCCAGGTATTATTACAGGCTTTTAAAATGTCTGCGTTTTTAAACATTAATTTTCAAATTTTTTTTAATGAAATATTGTAGCGTGTAAGAACAAAAGTCGAAGGAGTGTCAAAATATTGAGCTACCGTATTTTCCGCACTATAAAGCGCACCTTTCAATGAATGGCCTATTTTAAAACTTTGTTCATATATAAGGCGCACCGCAATATAAGGCGCATAGAATAGACGCTACAGTAGAGGCTGGGGTTACGTTATGCATCCATTAGATCGGGGGTGTCCAAAGTGCGGCCCGGGGGCCATTCGCGGCCCGCAGCTAATTGTTTACCGGCCCGCCACACATTCTGGAAATGCTATTGCAAAAAATAAAAATGAACATTAAAAAAAGTGGAATGAGGTGAAATCTAACAAGAAAAAGTTGCAATGTTGACACAAAGCTGCCATGCAGGCTGTTTTTTTTTTCTTTTGTCTTTCTTTCTTTTTCTTTTTTTGCCACTGCTCAAAAAAAAAACAACAATGACAAAAAATCCATGTTATAATTAATTATTTTCAAAGCTCCAATTAGTTCAAATTTTTCACTTTTGAAATGTTTTATGTGGTAAATATTGCATACATTGTGTAGTTGCCATATAAAAGTGAAGTGAATTATATTTATATAGCGCTTTTCTCTAGTGACTCAAAGCGCTTTACAGAGCAGCTTTATTTGTCCATTCTTAACATGTACAAGACACATAAGAACTGAAAATATATTTTCGGCACAATCCCGCTTAGAGCAGACATACGCTACAGGGAGACAAGAGGGGACCGCCAACGGATCAGCCACTTAGGGCGCTCCTTAAAAAGGTGGGAAAAAGGTAACCACCCTCACCAAGAGGCAAGACAGAGAAGAAAAAAAAACAAGAAAAAAAAAACATACATAGTGAAACCCAATATCTAAGTTACATTTAAACCAGTGTGGGTGGCACTGAGAGCAGGTGGGTAATGTGTCTTGCCCAAGGACACAACGGCAGTGACTAGGATGGCGGAAGCGGGAATCGAACCTGGAACCCTCAAGTTGCTGGCACGGCCACTCTACCAACCGAGCTATGCCGCCACAAAGTTGTCTTTGACAAAAGAGCATAAAACAAACAAAATAATAGTTCAAACGTAAAATCGACAGATATATCTGAAGTTGATCTCGTAACTTAAGTGATGAAAGTAAAAAAAACAAAAAACAAAAATGTATCACTTTGAGTGGGGCACCTTTTGGATCCCAAATATATTTAGTGGTATTTTATTTGTCTTTTCACTGTGGTGACTCAAAAATATTAAATAATTAAAATCAATGGTTTCCTGCATTATATATATTTTAGGGCTCTCTTTTTTTTAAATTTGATATAGAGATTTACTGTTAAGCGTTAAATAAAAAATAATAATACAAATTAGACTTATTTTTAACATTTTAATAACTGAGACCCTTTATGGTCCCCGGGACCCCTAAAGGTAAAATAAATACAAAAAATCCATATATTTTGTTATGGTTTGAAATGAAAAATATTAAAATGGCCCCCACATGCTTTAATTTTTCCGTTTGCGGCCCTCAGTGGAAAAAGTTTGGACACCCCTGCATTAGATGGAGCTGCGCTAAAGGGAATGTCAACAAGACAAATAGTGATTGTACTGACACTTCTACTTGCTGCTCTCTGTTCAACAACCCGCTGTTCGAGTTGGTCCTCCAACTGTCTCGCTTTGTTCCCTAGGAAACTCTGTTTAGTCTTTTTTTACTTGGCGCAGGTCATCATGTTGCTTCCTCCACTTCCGCACCATTGATTTGATTCGTTGATGTTAAATTCTCTCGCCGCTGCTCTATTCCCGTGTTCTACTGCGTGACTGATCGCCTCGAGTTTAAACTCTGCGTCGTAAGCGTGTCTCTTAATAGGAGCCATTTTTGGGTCTTTACATAAAGTTTAGGTCTCGCAACTACGGTAAGTAGCCGCCGACTTCATTTTCCCCCGTAGAAGAAGAAGCCCTTCTACGGGGGAAAATGAAGTCGGCGTAGTTACTGTAGTTGCGAGACCTGTTGTGGCTCAATATTGATCCATATATAAGACGCACAGGATTATAAGGTGCACTGTCAGCTTTTGAGGAAATTGGAGGTTTTTAGGTGCGCCTTATAGTGCGGAAAATATGGTAATTGTTTTGACATTCAGACATTTTCTTCTCAGCAGTCACGCTCTATCTATACATCTGTGGCTTCTAGGGTTGTACGGTATACCGGTACTAGTATAGTATCGCAATACTAATGAATCAAAAACGGTACTAAATACTCTGCTTGAAAAGTACCGGTTCCCGGGCATGACGGCGTGTCGTCACGTCATGACATTGCTGGTTTTACGAGCAGACGAGCATGTTTGGCAGCGCACAATCACTGAGTACTTACAAGCAGACACAGTGTGTACACAGAAAACGTAGAACGAACGCATTTTGGCTTAAAAACTAAAGGGGAAGTTTTAACACTGAAACTCCCTCAGGAAGAGGTGCTTTAAGACATGGCTAGCTAGCTAGCTAGCAGCGAACATCCATCCGCAGTCTGCATTTTGATTGATTGATTGAGACTTTTATTAGTAGATTGCACAGTACAGTACATATTCCGTACAATTGACCACTAAATGGTAACACCCGAATAAGTTTTTCAACTTGTTTAAGTCGGGGTCCACGTTAATCAATTCATGGTAAAATAGTATGGCGGAAGCGGGAATGGAACCCGGGACCCTCAAGTTGCTGGCACGGCCACTCTACCAACCGAGTTATTTCCAGGCTTTCACGGGCAATTCAAAATGATGTGGCGGGCCTTGAGTTTGACACCTGAGTTCTAGAGCAGCGGTCCCCAACCACCGGGCCACGGCCCGATCGATTGGTACCGGGCCGCACAAGAAATAAAAAAATAAAATAAAATTGTATTTTCATTTTTTAAATTTTTTTATTAAATCAACATAAAAAACACAAGATACACTTACAATTAGTGCACCAACCCAAAAAACCTCCCTTCGCACAAAAGGGTTGTTTCTTTCTGTTATTATTATTTCTGGTTCCTACATTATATATCAATATAGATCAATACAGTCTGCAGGGATACAGTCCGTAAGCACGCATGATTGTATTTTTTTATGACAACAAAAAAAAAAAAAGCCATACCCCCCGGTCCGTGGCACAAATTTTCAAGCGTTGACCGGTCCGCAGTTACAAAAAGGTTGGGGGCCACTGTTCTAGAGCATTTATTAGTAGCCAGCAAGAAGGTTTATGTTTGTCGTGATCGTAAACAGAGGTCACAACACCGGAAGTATATTACCCGAGGGGGCGTGGCTTAGGGCCGGGCATTTATATGATCGTTGATTGCCATTAATTTGAGTTTGATCACGGTGATCAGCTGTCGACATATATCCTCGATCAAACATGGCGGAACTGTCTGTTAGAAATGACCACAGTAGTAAACAGTAGGGAAGCAACTTTAGCTCGGTATAATCCTGCACGGAACAATCCACCTTTATTGACCGCGATCCTGTGTGTGTCTGCAAATGTGTGTATGTCTTTCAAGACCACATACACACACACACACACGGCCCCTTCTCCTCTTTCTGCTCATGAGCTGCTCCCCTGCGTTGTTAATGTACTTTAAGTGGATTTTACTTTTTAAAATGTTTATGGTCGTTAAAGTTTAGGTTTGTTTTGATTTCTGATCAATTGTGAGAGCACCAAAGGCACTTCTGTGTGTTGACAGAGCAGCGCATACAGGACAGTTGAGCTTGTCGTTGTTGTTTTGGCTTGTTGATAAAGAGACCGTTGATTCATCACCTCCTTGTTATGTTTGTTTGACGTACTGTATATCACTTTATTTCCTGTACAAACCTTCACTAAAATATGGACTTTAGCTGAGGTTGGAACCCATTAATCATATTTACATTGTTTCTTGTTAGTGTTGTCCCCATACCAATGTTTTGGTACCGGTACCAAAATGTTTTTCAATACTTTACTAAATAAAGGGGACCACAAAATGTTTTATTATTGGCTTTATTTTAACAAAAACTCTTAGGGTACATTAAACATATGTTTCTTATTGCAAGTTTGTCCTTAAATAAAATAGTGAACATACAAGATAACTTGTCTTTTAGTTGTAAATAAGCAAACAAAGGCTCCTAATTTAGCTGCTGACATATGCAGTAACATATTGTGTCATTTATCATTATATTATTTTGTCAAAATTATTAAGGACAAGTGGTAGAAAATGAAAGTGTACTTGTTCATTTACTGTTAATATCGGCATACTTTCCCTTTTAACATGTTCTATCTACACTTCTGTTAAAATGTAATAATCACTTATTCTTCTGTCTTTTGATACTTTACATTAGTTTTGGATGATACCCCAAATTTAGGTATCAATCCGATACCAAGTAGTTACAGGGTCATACATTGGTCATATTCAAAGTCCTCATGTGTCCAGGGACATATTTTCTGAGTTTATAAACATAATATACGTTTAAAAAAACCGAAAGTTGTTGTGATGCTAAAAAATATCGACATAATATTAGTAGTATCGACTAGATACGCTCCTGTACTTGGTATCATTACAGTGGATGTCTGGTGTGGATCCACCTATGGTTTGTTTACATTGTGATGGCGGTGAGCTACGGTGTGTGGTGAAGCCTGTTTATGAATTTAAATATTAAATTAATCATCTTAAATATTTATTTAATATGATTCATTAGTATCGCGGTACTATACCAATACCGGTATACCTTATAGAGAAATTTTTAATTTATGAACCCTGTTCAAGAACCAATTAAGTTTATAAATCGAGCTTCCACTGTATTTATCTTATTTTTTGGTACGGTACCCAAAATTGTGATTATGGCGTGTCGTTCGCACCGCTGTGGCTTATCCATGAACACATACTTTCCTTTAGTTGTTGGGTGTATATGATTAGTAAGGGCATTTTTTTTTTACAGGCCAGATGGAGGCGGGTGGGGAACAGAGGCGGGTCGTCATTGTGTTTTTTTTGCGTGTGACTGATGTATGCCCGGTGATTTAACAGCGGAGTCAATAATTGCCAAATAAGGGAGGGGGACAATGGCGTGGCGTGGAGGGTGCACAGAGGGGCGGGCAGCAGGCCAGCCTCAGCACTTTGGCCTCCGGCCACACTGGGACATGGGCCGCGTGACCCCTGTAATCCACTCCCCACCCCATCTCTCCACACACACACACACACAATAATCCCTCTGTGATTAATGCAGTTTTAATCGTGCCTGCACAGCAGCGATTGGGCGCCACGCTCCTGAGTATTGATGCTGACATTTGTGCTACAGGTGGTGGGTCAACACAGGGGCCTCCCTCAGTTTGTGTGTACATGCTTCCTGTTTATTAAGAAAGTGCATCTCTATCCTCCTCCAAAACCGCATTAAAACAACACCTCCAGGCAACTTCAACCCTTAACTAACACCCTCCCCTCTCCACATCCCACCTCCCCGGATAGTAAATAATGAAATGTAAATAATCAAATGTATATACTTGTTCTTATGCTTTCCGAACTCACTATGTTCTCTGCTCGCTGTACATATCCTACCAAGTCAGACCTACACTGTTTCAATGTCCATTTCTCAGATGATGCAATTGTTGATGACTGAAGTGCTGATATCAACCAAACCTAACCAATCCACATCCCACCCCCCGGATTGTAAATAATGTAAATAATTCAATGTATATACTCTGATCATTAACTTGTATGATGACTGTATTATGCTGATAGTATATATTTGTACCATGAATTGATTAACGTGAACAAGTTGAAAAATGTATTCGGGTGTTACCATTTAGTGGTCAATTGTACGGAATATGTACTGTACGGTACAATCTACTAATAAAAGTATCAATCAATCAATTTCTAATCATTCAGACGCTCATTTTACTTTCTACGAGTCATTTAAAAGGTGCGTTTCTTGTTTAAAACGAGACTATGTGCAACGATTCGTCTGCGTTTTTGACAAAGTCGGTAATAAAACGTGTAGACCGCCAGGGATGTAACGATAAAAGGTAACAATGATACAATTTCCAACGGTTAAAATGATCGTAAAACAGTGATTGGTAACGACACTTTGATAAACTCACCGACTGTGATTAGGGTTGTACGGTATACCGGTATTAGTATAGTACCGCAATACTAATTAATCATATTCGGTACGATACCGCCTCAGAAAAGTACTGATTCCGCGCCCCCCCCCCCGTCGTCGGCACGTCATGTCATTGCTGGTTTTACGAGCAGAGGAGCATGTTCGGCAGCGCACAATCACTGAGTACTTACAAGCAGACACAGTGTGTAGACAGAAAAGGGAGAACGGACGCATTTTGGCTTAAAAACTAACAATAAAGGTGAAGTTATAACACTGAAACACCCTCAGGAAGAGGTGCTTTAAGACATGGCTAGCTAGCTAGCAGCTAATGTCCATCCGCCGTCTGCAGTGTAGTAGCTACTTCTAAATCACTAATCCTCGTCTCCATGGCGACAAAGTAAGACAAGTATCATCCCTGCAGGACGAGGAATAACTAAACATGCTTCTCTACACACCGTAGCTCACCGGCGTCACAATATAAACAAACGCCATTTGTGGATCTACACCTTACATCCACTGTAATGATACCATGTACAATAGCGTATTGAGTCGATATTTTTGGGCATCACATCTTCTTTCGTTTGAAAAAAATTCATATTCTGTTTATAAACTCAGGAAATATGTCCCTGGACACATGAGGACTTTGAATATGACCAATGTATGATCCTGCAACTACTTGGTATCGGATCGATACCCAAATTTGTGGTATCATCCAAAACTAATGTAAAGTATCAAACAACAGAAGAATAAGTGGTTATTACATTTTAACAGAAGTGTAGATAGAACATGTTAAAAGAGAAAGTAAGCAGATATTAACAGTAAATGAACAAGTAGACTAATAATTTATTTTCTTCCACTTGTCCTTTATAACGTTGACAAAATAATAGAATGGAAAATGACACAATATATTACTGCATATGTCAGCAGCTAAATTAGGAGCCTTTGTTTGTTTATTTACTACTAAAAGACAAGTTGTCTTGTATGTTCACTATTTTATTTAAGGACAAACTTGCAATAAAAAAACATATGTTTAATGTACCCTAAAATTTTTTGTTAAAATAAAGCCAATAATGCAATTTTTTGTGATCCTCTTTATTTAGAAAGGAACGAAAAGTTTTAAAATAATTTTGGTACCGGTACCAAAATATTGGTATCGGGACAACACTAACCGTGTTACTCCCTCCAGTCGAAAGTACCAGACCAAATGTTCCCTTTTTCAACAGACAATGATGTTGAGAATGCCGTGAGAACTGTACAACATACATTATTAGAATACAACACAACACAAGATGATTCTCATCAAGAACATAAAACATGTATTTACTACTCAGATAACTTTTGACTTGACCAAATAATATTGTACGGCACACATATCCGCCATATTAGCCTGCTACTTACCATGAATTGATTAACGTGGACCCCGACTTAAACAAGTTGAAAAAAGTATTCGGGTGTTACCATTTAGTGGTCAATTGTACGGAATGTGTACTGTACTGTGCAATCTACTAACAAAAGTCTCAATCAATCAAAATGCTAACTTGCTAGCGGGCTAACTATTAGCATGTTCGCGTTTAGCATGATAACTTCGAAAAACGTCAATTAAAATCACAGGGTACAAAAAAAGGATTGCTTTAAGATTACCTCATCGGCCGCATTCACTAGAGGGGTACATAAATCCTTTTGGGTGGTTACGTTGACAACTTGAAAGGGACTTTGTTTCCCTGTGACAGTGTAGCGGTGTGCGTCGATCATTAATGTCCCACACCACAACATGTACAGAGCGAACATTGGTTCCGCCATGGAATAAACCCACATACCGTATATTTACACAGTTATACAAAAACTATATATTGTGAATAGAGTTATTTATACATTTGAGGGTTCCAGGTTCGATTCCCGCTTCCCCCGTCCTAGTTACAGCTGCCGTGTCCTTGGGCAAGACACTGTACCCACCTGCTCCCAGTGCCACCCACACCGGTTTAATGCTGTAAATAATGGGTTTCACTATATAAAGCGCTTTGTCACTAGAGAAAAAGCGCTATATAAATATATATTTATTCATTCACTTTATCGTTTGACTAAATATAAAAATGGGACCCATTACCTCCCTGCTTGGCACTCAGCATCAAGGGTTGGAATTGGGGGTTAAATCACCAAAAATAATTCCCGGGCGCGGCCACCGCTGCTGCTCACTGCTCCCCTCACCTCCCAGGGGGTGATCAAGGGTGATGGGTCAAATGCAGAGAATAATTTCGCCACACCTAGTGTGTGTGTGACAATCATTGGTACTTTAACTTTAACTTAACAATCAACCACGGACACATTTCAGCTGTGCGTGTCAGCCTTCAATAATGAAAACAGGCGTTTAGGAAATAAAATACATATAGGCCATACGCAATAATTGAGGGCACATCTTAGCGTGTATAATTAAACCTTAATTAAGCAAAAAAATGGTTTATTCAAGTACTCGATTAATCGATCGGGATATTCCGTAGAATACTCGATTACTAAAATATTTGATAGCTGCAGCTCTGGTTCTGTGGTTCTGCGGATTGTCGGAAATGTGGGGAATCTCCACTCGGTCAACAATACACAAGCTCATTTCTCCATTTCCTTCCAATATTAATACCCAAAGTGGAGAGTTGAACCAGCTGGCCCAATAATAGCTGTTGGTACAAGCCACTAGGGAACTTTGGACCCTTATTTCTACCAGCCATCAGCTACTGCTCTCTTCTCTGCATTATTCTGATCACCAAAAATTATTCCCGGGCACGGCCACGGCTGCTGCTCACTGCTCCCCTCACCTCCCTCCCTGGGTCAAATGCAGAGAATAATTTCGCCACACCTAGTGTGTGTACGTGTACGTGTGTGTGTGTGTGTGTGTGTGTGTGTGTGTGTGTGTGTGTGTGTGTGTGTGTGTGTGTGTGTGTGTGTGTGTGTGTGTGTGTGTGACAATCATTGGCACTTTAACTTGAACTTAACTTTAATTGACTATGGAATATCGGCCCAGGTCTGGTCTTTAATGCGAGTTAGTTCATGCCTAAAAATATCGCAAACTGATTTTTAAAGGCCACGGCTCAATTAGAGCAACCAATTATGCACTTCATAATCCAATTAGTCGACCAAATGTTAAGATAGTCTTAGTCGACTATCAGAATAGTTGTTAGTTGCAGCCCTCGTCTATTCATTGTCCTTTTAGTATACATACCAAATAGCCTTAATTTAATTAATCATATTTACATGACAGCATGTCATTTCGGTCTATGTCATGCCTGGGCAATTATTTTGACTCAGGGGGCCATATTTAGAGAAAAAAATGTGTCTGGAGGCCGGTATATCTATTTTTAGGTACACTAATACAAAACCTCACAATAATAATAAAAACGTTATGACAGACCGCCTTAAAATACGGAATGGAATTTTACATTTCTTTACTGAATGAGACACCCAGAATGTACATGAAAATAATGTGGGATTTACAATATTAACTATGAAGGATAAAACACTGAATATTGACAACATATGAACGTCACACCCCCTCTCGAGCGACATATTTTACAATCAAGCAAAACGCAACAAAAATACAACAAACACAGTGAAATATGAACGCGAAGGGTAAAAAACCCCCCCACCTACAATCTGATATATCTGATATATCACTAAGCTTTAGAACTTTGTTGTCAAAATCTTCTTCCGCGTCTGTCCCTGACACCCGCATTTCAGGCTGGCCGCTCTGGAAACACTCTGTGGAAACGCTCCCCACTCACACTGCTTGGTGCCTCGTCTGAGCTGCTGTGATTTAGATTACCTTAGTGACTAATTAGATGACCATAGTAACTAGTATATCATGCTAAAGCACAGATTCCAACCATTGAAATGCTTTGTATAATTCAAGACTTACGGTCATTTTAAAACATCACTGCACATCATGATGGCAGCTACAGTTTCCATCTTAAAGATCTAAAAAAATATTTGGGAATGTCCGGCGGGCCAGATTGAAAAGCTTAACAGGCCGCATGTGGCCCCCGGGCCTTAATTTGCCCAGCTCTGGTCACGTCTACATTCGAGCAGACGTTTCGCAAGTTTTGACTTGAGGTTTTTTTGAAGACTTTTTGTTGATTTCTTAATAAAATGTGACGACTCACATGTATACATGCCCAGCACTTTGACAATAAAGGTGAGAAACACTATTGAATGCAAACGATTTTTACAGCGGCGTCCGCATAGTTCTCCTCTACCCTTCTTCCGTCCTCTCTTCAATAAAGGTAAAAGTGATGTTAAATCATTTAGTTTGTCATTTATATGCGACGTATCCGCTGTGGGGTTGTCAAAAGTAGTGGATGAAAACTGTATCACTTTTTTTTTCTGTTTTCCTTTTTAAAAAAAAAAAAAAAAAAAAAGCTGTGTCACTGCTTTTTATTACTAGATCATAAAAAATATCAATAATTATTGAAAATAAGGACCAGAAGAAAAATATATGAAATGGTAATTTTCCTACCTTTTGAGTATAATCCCCTCAGCTATCAAGGCAGAAAGGGAAGGAAATGTCAACACACGCATGGAAAACAATTATTGTCAACAAAATAACATTTTGTATTAATTAACCTCTTCAAATGAGGGTGCACAAATAAGGAATTTGGAAGAAATGCTAAATAAAGTGGAACAAAATAGTGTGAAAATGTAAACATAGAGGAACCTGAGAAGAACTATTTTCAGCAGGATTAGTGCCAGGAAGTTACGGCTGTGCTCTAAAGGGTGAGCACGGCTAAGGTGGTGTGGTCTTACCGGTCTTGGTGGGTAATTTATAGTCAGACCAATGTGGTCTGACTATGGTCCCTTTTAAAAAAAAAAAACAACAACAAACTGCCATACTGTCCGGGTGACAATTTCACTAATTTTTACTTTCTCTATGCAGACCGCGACACAACAAGATGGCGCGACTAAACGTGATAGTTGATACTGTTACCTGATTGGCGCGTCACTCCCATTGATCAGTGATCACTTCCTGCGTTGCCCGGTTACCAGAGCGCGAGTGCATTTGTTCATGCAACCAACCTTGCTCTGCAAACTTCCGTTTTCTTCCCACGAAGAAGAAAAAAAACTATCGAACGCATTTTTAATGAGTATCGATGAGGTGTCTGCGGCCATATGTATTGATAGGGTTGTTTGCCCTACTGCAGCGACGGGTCAGTCGCCGCCGCAAAAGGCCTTGCCTGTCGCTCGCCACCCCTGGAGGCCCGCTCCTCGTCTGCTGTTGCATAATTTAGCCGTCGCCCCGGCAACGCATCAGCCAGGAAGTGGAGAGCTGCACAGCTGCAGCTCGGGAGATCGATAGGAAAGATTGCGTGTGAGCTTTTAGAGGCTGGAACGTTCGCCGGGGTTCATGCTTCATTTATGATGGACGCTCGGCACCGGACTGATGGACCTGAGGTTTTGTGCCACGGAACCACCATTGGCCTGTTGTTAACGCTCACCGCCGACTGCTGTCACGGTACGACACATCGCCGCTGACCAGTGCCAGCCTGGCGCGAGTAGGACGCCTTTCCGCCATGGCCGCCGTGCCCAGAGTGTCAGTCGTCTCTGAGGCGAGAAGCTGACGCGTGGGCAAAAATCAAAACGCCGTGCGCTGCAAACCAACTTGCTGAATAAAACATCACCCACATGAGACATGTGATTTTAAATGTCACTCCTGACGGTGACGCTGTGGCCTGGTTAGTACAAAGTCACGTGGTCTAGAAAATATTGTATTTTTGTCATTTTTGCTGGATTTCTTTTGTAGTTTGGCGTGCTGGCTCGTCCACAGGCAACTCGGGCTTCCGGCTTATTATGTGTCTAAAAAGCTGCATTTTTCGGACTATAAGGCGCACTTAAAATCCTTTGATTTTCTCAAAAATCAACAGTGCGCCTTATAACCAGGTGCGCCTAATGTACGGAATAATTCCGGTTGTGCTTACGGACCTCGAAGCAATTTTATTTGGTACAAGGTGTAATGATAAGTGTGACCAGTAGATGGCAGTCACACATAAGTAGGGATGATACTCGAAACCGGTTTTCCCGGTTGTTCGATAAGAAAAGAACCGAGTGCTCGGACTCGAATCCCTTTTTGAGAACCGGTACCCGTTATCGAGACCACTATAGTAAAGAAAAAGAGTTGGTTCTTTATTCGAATCCCTCGGAACGAATCCCGTCCCGACCAGAAATGCTCCGTGTGACATCACAAGAAATGACGTCACGTAGCTCAGTCATTAGGCGCAGATAGCGAAAACAGGAAAAAAATGGACGGGAAAAAGCGCTCCAAGGTGTAATAAAGTTCAAAACAAAAGGTATAATTCAATGAATAACTTTACTGAGAGATTTGAGCAGGGTACAAACACATGACGAACACTTTTACGACCAACCGGAAACATAGCAACCAGGCTAGCAACGCACCTCCTGTACGGCAGCTGTCGCAACGTTCTTAAAGCAACCGCAGCACATACATATATATACAACATATATGACATGATCTCCCTTTTTCAACTTTTGTTTTTATTTCCTTGTAAACAAAACAAAATCACACTGTATATGTGTTGTCTGTCTAATTATAAATAATGCAGACGAGGCGTGTTGGCTGAGTTCTTGACGTTTACTTTCACGGGTGACGACATGCAACAACACTTTTCGGGGCTACCGCGCATGCTCGTCACTCCCGTTGCATGCTGGGTAGTGTAGTTGTTATATTCCCTAGCTCATAACATCTTTCCCCCATAAAGAGATAATGTTAACGCAATAAAGTGTATTTCTTTTTTTAGCTTTAACTTTTCATTTTTTAGCATTGTAACCACAATTGCAAACAACTTTTCCCTTCATAGAATTTTCTTTCAATAAAGAAATAAAGTGCAAAAATGTCAAAGCATCATAACAAACAGTTATGTCAAATAGCAGCAGAAGTGCACTTTTTGGAGAGCTGTATTATTTTAAGTTTTGTGCCCAAGGGACTGATTTTAATTAACACTATATTATTATTTATACACCTATAGTGATCACAGAGACAGGTTGTTTTTGTGTTACTGTATATATTTGTTTTTCTGAAAAATCCCACTTAATATACTTTTGGTAACAACAGTCAATATTTATTTATTTTATTTTATTTTTTTAGGGGGGGTAACAGTCAATATTTATTTATTTATTGGATTAAATTGTTTTCTTATATAATAAAAGTGAGCTTTTGTTAAACCAAATATTGTGTGTTTTTTTTCTAACCTATCTGGACTCGATAAGAGAATCGATAAGGAATCGGTTCGATAAGAGGATTCGATAATAGGCTCGAACTCGATAATTTCTTATCAAACATCATCCCTAGATATAAGAGAAATGTGTAGACTGTAATATGACTCAAGTACCGTATTTTTCGGAGTATAAATCGCTCCGGAGTATAAGTCGCACCGGCCGAAAATGCATAATAATAAAGAAGGAAAAAAACATAAGTCACATTTTTTGGGGAAATTTATTTGATAAAACCCAACACCAAGAATAGACATTTGAAAGGCAATTTAAAATAAATGAATAATAGTGAACAACAGGCTGAATAAGTTTATTGTTTATTGAATGGATCCCCATTAGCTGACGCCAAGTCTAGTCTTCCTGGGGTCCATATAGGAGCATACAAAATTAAAATACAAACAATACATGCATTACCAGACATTATACAATGGAAAAATACAACATAAGAATAAAAAGCTAGTTAAAACCAGTATTAAAAATTCACGTCATGTGGGCAGCTGCAATAGGTGTATCTTCAAAGCTGTCTTGAATGACAATTTACTTTGTGAGAGATTAATGTGAGATGGCAATTGATTCCGGAATAATGTACATGACTGTATGTTTGAGGAGATTGGTCCTGGGAGCAGGAAGTGCCAAATAGCCATTGCTGGCATTCTTAGTGCCATTAATATGTGTATTAGTTGATTTTAAAAACTGTTTGTAAAAGTAATCTGGTGATTGATCTAAAATGATAGTTCTAAAGAACATAAGGAGACTACAATGTACACTTTTTCATGGCTGAATAAGTGTACGTTATATGAGGCATAAATAACCAACTGAGAACGTGCCTGGTATGTTAACGTAACATATTATGAAAAGAGTCATTCAAATAACTATAACCTATAGAACATGCTATACGTTTACCAAACAATCTGTCACTCCTAATCGCTAAATCCCATGAAATCTTATACGTCTAGTCTCTTACGTGAATGAGCTAAATAATATTATTTGATATTTTACGGTAATGTGTTAATAATTTCACACATAAGTCGCTCCTGAGTATAAGTCGCACCCCCGGCCAAACTATGAAAAAAACTGCGACTTATAGTCCGAAAAATACGGTAAACAACACCAAAATGTTCCATTGAAAATAAAGAACATTACACACGGCGCTCAAAAATCTGTCAAAATGTTTTAGTATGACTTTGAAGCCACACCGCTTGATGGATTGTGGGCCCATTATGGCTACCGTAGTCAGAGATACAAGTATTACTATGGTGTGTGTGTATAAGGACTGCAAAATGGCACCCATTAGCACAGTGGTACCGGGCCGCGCAAGAAATGAAGGGAAACAAATATATATATATATTTTTATTTTTATTAAATCAACATAAAAAACACAATATATACATTATATATCAATACAGTCTGCAGGGATACAGTCCGTAAGCACACATGATTGTATTTCTTTATGAAAAAATAAATAAATAAATAAATTTCACCCCCCCCCTGTTGTTTTTTTTCCACAATATTATGCAAAATAAACTTTTCTTACATTCTGGTACCTGCTGATCTGTATTTGAGATCTGCATCTTAAGTCCTAAAAAATTTGCGCACGTTCGCCAATGTAGTCGATAAGCTTCTTCTTTTTCCTCTATCTTCTTGTTACGGGACATACACCCTCTGCTGTTGCCATTTCTAATATAAAGTAGTGTTAAGTTCTTACTTATGTCAGTAAACTCACCATGAAAGTGCTAAAACATAGTGAGTTTGCATTATTCATCCAAGGAACTTTAGTTATTAGAGAGTTTCGGTCGGGCATTTTTTCACGGGACACATTTCCGGCGTTGTTGCACTAGTGAGCCACGGATGAGGAGATGCTGCTCCGTTATTGATTTAAGTAAAGTCTGAATGTTATTAAAACAGTTAGCTCCATCTTTTGACACTTCTTCCACTCCTGTACTTGGTATCATTACAGTGGATGTCAGGTGTAGATCCACCCATGGCGTTTGTTTACATTGTGACGCCGGTGAGCTACAGTGTGTAGTGATACTTGTAAGAAACGTACTTAATTTGTCGCCATGGAGACAAGGATTAGTGATTTAGAAGTAACTAAAACACTGCAGACTTCAGCTGGACGTTAGCCGCAAGCTAGCTAGCCATGTCTTAAAGCACCTCTTCCTGTGGGCGTTTCAGTGTTATAACTTCACCTTTATTGTTAGTTTTTAAGCCAAAATGTGTCCGTTCTCCCTTTTCTGTCTACACACTGTGTCTGCTTGTAAGTACTCCGAAATTAGATATATTTTGTAAATATTTATTTACATACCTGAATTGTTACCAAATGGTGCCTGTAACATGGCAGTAAAACGGATGATCAAACAAAACAGAAGTCATGGACCCACTTGCTGTGGAAGCTCGCTCTCCAATCGTATTTTCCAGACAATTAAATTTTCAGAAGAAAGGATGTTTTCCATATATTAGCCACACCGGACTATAAGCTGCAGATGTATACGCTGTGAAATTAGTTATTTAAACAGATATATTTTGTAAATATTTATTAACATACCTTAATTGTTTCCAAATGATGCCTGTAACATGGCAGTAAAACGGCTGATCAAACAAAACAGACCGACTAGCTGCGGAAGCTAGCTCTCCAATCAGCTAAACGGACTCAATAACTCTACGGTAACTAACATTTTGGTGAATTTACTGAGGAGTTTGTGAAACTGAAACAATAGAAAAATAATGCCATTGTGAGTTAATAATACTAGCAAAGACACCCGTAAACTTGTTAGCATATTAACTAATGCTAATGACAATAGCTTTCTTACATTAAGATAGCGTGTACAAATATGCACCAAAACACTCTTCCAGACATAACAAATGGAACGGTTTAGTAAGTACGAATTGTTGTAGTTGTATTGTAAAACTTACAATCTACAATTTTCAGTGTTATAACTTCACCTTTATCTTTAGTTTATTAGCCAAAATGCGTCCGTTTTCCCTTTTCTGTCTACACACTGTGTCTGCTTGCAAGTACTCCGTGATTGTGCGCTGCCGAACATGCTCGTCTGCTCATAAACCAGCAATGACATGACGACGGGGGCGCGGGGGCGTCGGGGACCGGTACTTTTTAGAGGTGGTATAGTACCGAATATGATTCATTAGTATCGCGGTACTATACTGTACAACCCTAGTTGTGAACGCTTCCACCCAGAAAAACCATGAGTGATGACTTGATTCTGTTGTCGACGAATCCTTAAGTGTTGTTTATTTTCACCAGTTTGTATTTGTGAATGCCTGGTGGTGACTTTCTAATGTGCCCGTTGAAACTCTCCTTTTATTAAAACAACACAAGAAATGTATCACTTTCCCCCGTGAAGACGACAATACTCTCGGACTCCGTTACACCGGCTCCGGTTTCACGGCCGAGTCGTGGCACTGATTTATCCCCGTCAGCCGCCCTCGGGCGGGTGGGAGTTTGATGCTGCGGTTTGTGCTCATCAAACGCCATCGTTTGTCACTGCGGGTTTTGGCTCCGCCCCCTCCTGCGCCGACTTTTTAGAGAGTGACAGGGTGGAAAGTTCACTGTATGGACTTGACGCTTCGTGTATGGAGATGACTGAGTGGTCTTTGTCAGTTGACCTTTTTTTTTTTCCACATTATGAGGTGATTTTTAGTGTTTTTTTTAGGTGGGGGGTGTTTTAACATTTGTTTTTTTCCCCCCTCATTGCTGCATGACCCTGGCTTTTCCCCAATAGTGGCCCACTTCCTCTGAATAGAGACCACTAATCTCCAAATTGCACTTTTTAGTGGCATTTTTCTCTGATGAATGTGGCTTTGTGCTTTACTGCGGCCTGACCCTGATGGCGACACGGCTGCAGTTGAATTTCTAGCAGGACGGAAACTCTTGAGAGCTGCACCAATTAGCCGTGTTTAATTCTATTTAGCCAGTCCAGTTTCCAGAAGGCACGCTGGTGCACGGGCTATATTTGAGCATTAAACTTAATTTAATCCGATGGTTGCGTATGTGGTCAATGAATGATTCTGTCTAAATGCCGCTTTGCGTTGCTAGCGGGCAAGTAGGTTTCTCCTCCCTTTCTTATGAGGCTGCTGATTTCTCCGCTCCAAAGACCATTAGAATTATGTGCAAAAACAAATCTTTTTTTTTTTTTTAATGAAGTCAAGTGAATTATATTTATTAGCGGTGTAACGGTACACAAAAATTTCGGTTCGGTACATACCTCGGTTTAGAGGTCACGGTTCAGTTCATTTTCGGTACAGTAAGAAAACAACAAAATATAAATTTTTTGGTTATTTATTTACCAAATTTGTAAACAATGGCATAACATACATATACACACAGGGTCCATTGCCAGGGTTAATGTGGTCAACATATTTAAAATAAAAACTATATAAGATAAGGCTCAGAATTGTTTCTTAACAAAACCTTTCTACATATAAAGTGCTTTTATTGATTGATTGATTGAGACTTTTTGACTAAAAGAACCACCATTACATGTTATGTAGACCACAAGGAAGTGTTGTACATTTAGTAAAAAATTATCATAATATGACACCTTTTAATGCGCCTTATAATACGGTGTGCCTTTTCTTTGAAAATAGACCCCGCTCATCGACAGTGCGCCTTATAATCCGGTGCGCCCTATGGTCCAGAAAATACGGTATCTTATTTTTCAACATGTACCACGGCAAATATTAAGAAGGGAAGCTTCAATGATGGTATCGGTTTAACCCAGGAACGGATTATTTCTATTTCTGATGGGGGGGATCAGAAACTAAAAGGTGCAACGGCTCTTTTTCGCTGTACTATGTCAGCATTTTAATAATCTCCTCTGAGTTTTGGATTCCTGACATCTATAGAAATAACGTGGAACATGTCATCGTGGGTGGTAAATGAGTACGTACACACACACACACACTCTCATTTATCCGAATGAGCGTGTTGGGAGTAATCTTGGACCATGCCTCATTT
>NC_084732.1:15832878-15837878 GCF_033978785.1 Entelurus aequoreus
CTAGTTGACTTATTGTATAACATCTAGTGTATCAGTCTATTTGACTTACCGTATAACATCTACAGTATCAGTCTAGTTGACTTATTGTATACTGTAACATCTACATTATCAGTCTGTTTGACTTACTGTATAACATCTACACTATCAGTCTAGTTGACTTATTGTAGGACATCTACAGTATCAGTCTCGTTGACTTACTGTATAACATCGACAGTATCAGTTTAGTTGACTTATTATATATACATACAGTATCGGTCTATTTGACTTACTGTATAACATCGACAGTATCAGTCTATTTGACTTATTGTATAACATCTACAGTATCAGTCTAGTTGACTTACTGTATGACATCTACAGTATCATTCTATTTGACTTTTTTAATATCTACAGTATCAGTCTATTTGACTTATTGTTTAACATCGACAGTATCAGTCTAGTTGACTTATTGTATATACATACAGTATCAGTCTATTTGACTTACTGTATTACATCTACAGTATCAGTCTATTTGACTTACTGTATAACATCTACAGTATCAGTCTAGTTGACTTATTGTATACTGTAACATCTACATTATCAGTCTATTTGACTTACTGTACGACATCTACATTATCAGACTATTTGACTTATTGTATAACTTCTACACCAGGAGTCACTAACGCGGTGCCCGCGGGCACCAGGTCGCCCGTAAGGACCAGATGAGTCGCCCTCTGGCCTGTTCTAAAAATAGCTCAAATAGCAGCACTTACCAGTGAGCTGCCTCTATTTTTTAAATTGTATTTATTTACTAGTGTGACAGTCCTAACTGTCGTGCGGGTTCTCAGGACCATCCAGGGAAGACATTGTCGTGAGACGGTTTAGACTTCTTTATTATTTCAATCACACAGAGTCTTTTGCGTGCTTTTCAGCAGCTGCCTTTTTTCTCACGTGAGCACATGAATGGTTTCCTCCCGTTCGCCGTCTGCTTTTCAGCAGCACGTCGCCGTCGTTTGCGTGGCAGCAGAGGATGGTTTCCTCCCGTCCGCCGTCTTTCTCCGTCTCCTCCCTTGATGTTTCACCCTTTTATACGGTCCAAGAGGGTGATTGCACTGTCCACAGCTGCGCGCTCCACGCACCTTATGCTGATTGCGGCGTCGCTCCCAGCGCACCCCGCCTTGCCGCTCGCTCGTCCACGCCTCCTCGCCGCCATCTTGGAGCGGGCGCCGTCCGTCCGCCGGCCCAGCCTCCCCACAACTAGCAAGCTGGTCTCGCTTTGCTCGACATTTTTAATTCTAAGAGAGACAAAACTCAAATAGAATTTGAAAATCCAAGAAAATATTTTAAAGACTTGGTCTTCACTTGTTTAAATAAATTCATTTATTTTTTTACTTTGCTTCGCATAACTTTCAGAAAGACAATTTTAGAGAAAAAATTCAACCTTAAAAATGATTTTAGGATTTTTAAACACATATACCTTTTTACCTTTTAAATTCCTTCCTCTTCTTCCCTGACAATTTAAATCAATGTTCAAGTAAATGTATTTTTTTTATTGTAAAGAATAATAAATACATTTTAATTTAATTCTTCATTTTAGCTTCTGTTTTTCCGACGAAGAATATTTGTGAAATATTTCTTCAAACTTATTATGATTAAAATTCAAAAAAATGATTCTGGCAAATGTAGAAAATCTGTAGAATCAAATTTAAATCTTATTTCAAAGTCTTTTGAATTTCTTTTGAAATTTTTGTTCTGGAAAATCTAGAAGAAATAATGATTTGTCTTTGTTAGAAATATAGCTTGGTCCAATTTGTTATATATTCTAACAAAGTGCAGATTGGATTTTAACCTATTTAAAACATGTCATCAAAATTCTAAAATTAATCTTAATCAGGAAAAATTACTAACGATGTTCCATAAATTATCTTTTTAATTTTTTTTAATTTTACATGAGTTATTATTTGTACAAACATGGTGCAAAGTAATTCATGATTTGTTAAAAAAAATGTTAGTGGCTAGCTAGTTAAAATGGGATATTGTGATTTCACAAGACTGTCTTAAAAGTGATAATTTGAAAAATGTGCACTTAGAGAAAATATAATAATAAAGTGTTGCATATTGATATTTATCTGTTTCTATATATATTTATTGTGAGAAATCATTAAGATGATCAGTGTTTCCACAAAGATAAATATAATTAATTGTTAATAATAACATAGAGTTAAAGGTAAATTGAGCAAATTGGCTATTTCTGGCAATTTATTTAAGTGTGTATCAAACTGGTAGCCCTTCGCATTAATCAGTACCCAAGAAGTAGCTCTTGTTTCAAAAAGGTTGGTGACCCCTGATCTACACTATCAGTCTAGTTGACTTATTGTATAACATCGACAGTATCAGTCTAGTTGACTTACTGTATTTACATACAGTATCAGTCTATTTGACTTACTGTATAACATCGACAGTATCAGTCTATTTGACTTATTGTTTAACATCGACAGTATGTCTATTTGACTTATTGTTTAACATCTACAGTATCAGCCTATTTGACTTACTGTATGACATCTACTGTATCAGTTTAGTTGACTTATTGTATAACATCTACAGTATCAGTCTATTTGACTTATTGTATAACATCTACAGTATCAGTCTAGTTGGCTTATTGTATGATATCTACACTATCAGTCTAGTTGACTTACTGTATGGCATCTACAGTATCAGTCTAGTTGACTTACTGTATGACATCTACACTATCAGTCTAGTTGACTTACTGTATAACATCTACAGTATCAGTCTAGTTGACTTATTGTATATACATACCGTATTAGTTGAGTTGACTTATTGTATATACATACAGTATTGATCTATCTGACTTATTGTATATGCACACAGTATCAGTGTAGTTGGCTTATTGTATACAGGGTTGGCGCTAGGAATTTTGAAAATGGGGTCCCAGGGACCCCATCAAGTCATAAAAATGGAGTCCCACAGTAAATTGTTGGGTCCCACTTTTTTGTAACCGTTTTGAAAACAAATGATAAATGTGTGTATTGTCCTGTTATATCTCTCTTTCTATATTGTGTTTTGGAAAAAGGTTGTCAAAAATGTTACTTAATTCATAAGAAAATAATACAATTGATGATATTACGGACCGTAGATGGTGAAATCCCTAAATTCCTTGCTGTACCTGTTTCACAAATGTTGTTCTTAAACTGTTCAACAATTTGCTCACGCATTTGTTGACAAAGTGGTGACCCTCGCCCCATCCTTGTTTGTGAATGACTGAGCATTTCATGGAAGCTGCTTTTATACCCAATCATGGCACCCACCTGTTCCCAATTAGCCTGTTCACCTGGGGGATGTTCCAAATAAGTGTTTGATGAGCATTCCTCAACCTTCTCAGTCTTTTTTGCCACTTGAGCCAGCTTTTTTGAAACATGTTGCAGGCATCAAATTCCAAATGAGCTCATATTTGCAAAAAAAAAAGTTTTCCAGTTCGAACGTTAATGCTAGGTTCACACCGACGGCGCTTTAAAGTGGCATGCAAAGCGGCGTTAAAGCGTAACAAAGCGCGATTAAAGCGTGAGGGTCGTAATGGATCGTGGGAAAGCTTGTAGTGAAGCGGGACATGCAGCAAGATTGCCAAAAAAATTTAAACGGTTTAAAAAAATTTGGCGCTCTGTCAAGAATGGAATAAAGCGCAGAGAGCGTATCAAAGCGTGACAAAGCTCAGCAAAGCTTGACTCAAAGCGTAGGAAAGCTTAACAGATCTTGGTTCAAAGCGCGGACCCCAGTCGCCATCGCAGCTCCGGATAAACGGTGTTCTCCCTCCTGCTCGTCGGTCAACCTCCCCTTGTCTTTGCTGTTCTTCCTCCCTCTCCTCCGCCTCAAGGGTTAAGATGTAGTTATACAAAAGGGAGACAAACATCATGTCTTGTTCGGATAGATCATGCTCTGGTACACCTTCTTGATCTTGTTGCTCTGCCATCCTGTTCGGGAGCCAAAGATGCAATGACTTTGTGCATATGCTGCATCTTTATATACCGCTGGAGTGACATCGGCGACCTCTATAATTCCAATGCGTAACAGAGCGTAACAATGCACAACAGAGCTTGATAATCGTGTCAGAGCCTGATTTAAAGCGTCAGGATCGCATCAAAGCGTAATAAAGTTCAATAAAGCGTAATAAAACGTATCAAAGCGTGATTTAAAGTGTATCAAAGCGGCATCAAATCGTGAGGAACGGTAACAAAGCGGGAAAGAATTCGTAGTAATTCGTATCAGAGAGCGTATCAGAGCGTATCAAAGCATAACATTACTTCGGAGATCGGGATATTCGTGGAAAAATGTACAAAAATGACGGCGCTTTGCTCGCCGCTTTAAAGCGTGGCAAGCGCCGTTGGTGTGAACCAGGCATAAATATCTTGTCTTTGCAGTCTATCCAATTGAATATAAGTTGAAAAGGATTTTCAAATCCTTGTATTCTGTTTTCATTTACCATTTACACAACGTGCCAACTTCACTGGTTTTGGGTTGTGTACGTTTATGTGGGGATTCTGACGTTCACTTGCCAAAGTTCCGACTTTATTCTCCTGGTCTCGTGACTTTTACAAAGAATACATCATTACGGTTCCACTTCTTTTCTTACTTTGTTTTATTTTTCCAACTTTATTCCTAAAAGGTGTTTGCTTTGAAAAACAAAGTTGAATTTTTCTTTCAACAACGAATGCTTCGATTTAGAAAATACTGTATGCACAGTGTTTTTGCTCCTAATAACAAAACTTTTTTTTTTAATGTTACGACTTTATTTTTGTGACTGGTTACTGTTATATTCATGTAATGTTACAACTTTTTTCTCGTAATCGTATGATTTTAGTTTTTGAGAAGAACGCTATTCTCGTAACCGTACAGAATCTTTTGCGCGAGTGTTTACGACATTTTCCGACTTCTTGTAATTTCTATTATCGTAATCTTAATTTTTAAAATCGTATGTTTCTCTAAATGTTACAACTTTGCTTAACTTAAAA
>NC_084732.1:15842878-15897878 GCF_033978785.1 Entelurus aequoreus
CAGAACGTATCTTTTTTCGCTCTGACCGTAACTTAGGTACAAGCTGGCTCATTGGATTCCACACTCTCTCCTTTTTCTATTGTGGATCCCGGATTTGTATTTTAAACCACCTCGGATACTATATCCTCTTGAAAATGAGAGTCGAGAACGCGAAATGGACATTCACAGTGACTTTTATCTCCACGACAATCCATCAGTGAAGCACTTTAGCTACTGAGCTAACGTGATAGCATCGGGCTTAACTGCATATAGAAACAAAACAAATAAGTCCCTGACTGGAAGGATAGACAGAAGATCAACAATACTACCAAACTCTGGACATGTAAATACACGGTTAATGCTTTCCAGCTTGGCGAAGCTTAGCAATGCTGTTGCTAACGACGCCATTGAAGCTAACTTAGCTACAGAACCTCGACTGAGCTATGCTAAAAACATTAGCTCTGCACCTACGCCAGCTCTCATCTGCTCATCACAACCCGTGCTCACCTGCGTTCCAGCGATCGACGGTACGACGAAAGACTTCACCCGATCACCGATGCGGTCGGCGGCCCGGAGACAGAGGAAGTCATGGTGAGGTCGGCGGCTAGCGCGTCTGCTATCCATCTCAAAGTCCTCCTGGTTGTGTTGCTGTAGTCCGCCGCTAATACACCGATACCACCTACAACTTTCTTCTTTGCAGTCACAATTGTTCATTAAACAAATTGCAAAAGATTCACCAACACAGATGTCCAGAATACTGTGGAATTTTGAGATGGAAATAGAGCTTTTTGTATTGGATTCAATGGGCTCCGAATACTTCCGCTTCAACCGTTGACGTCACGCGCAAACGTCATCATATCGAAACGTTTTCAGCCGGAAGTTTGCCGGGAAATTTAAAATTGCACTTTATAAGTTAACCCGGCCGTATTGGCATGTGTTGCAATGTTAAGATTTCATCATTGATATATAAACTATCGGACTGCGTGGTCGGTAGTAGTGGGTTTCAGTAGGCCTTTAAGAACCGCTGTTTGAGACCACAAAAAAGTGTTTTAAATGTAGAAAAACTTCATTATAACTTATTGTAATATTACTACTGTTTTGTCACAACTTGATCCTTGTAAAATTATGTTACTCCTGTAATTTTATGTTTTAGGGTTTTTTTATCTTTATTACAAGATAATGTTTTCCTCGTAAGTTTATGACAATAAAGTCATAACCTTACAAGTTATGACTTTATTGTTGTAATCTTCTGACTGTTTGATGCAAAAAAGGATACAAATACAACTTCACTCTTAAAGCTCTACGCCACTATTGTCTCTTTTTGAAAATACTTCTTGATTCCTTGAACATTACAATATGTACAGTATGTAAGGTTATAACTGTTTTCTTAACAGTGTGCTGTTTTTGCAAAATAATGCATTTATCCATCCATCCATTTTCTATTTAATAGGACAAAAATACATAATCAAATTATTGTTTTTTCTTTTTTCCGTGGTTTTAACTACTTGGGCTATGAATCTTTGGGCACCACACGAATCGATTTGATTCAGAATTGATTCTCAATTTAATATCTATACCATTTTAATAACTTTGAATGCCAGTCCTATGATTAACTATCCATAAAATGGATAAACAGCTCTTAACAATGTTTATATTACTTCGAAGAAAACTGGTTTTGTTTAATACAATTCTACCCAAACATATAATGTTTGGTGGTGGTCGGGGGGGGCGTAGGTGCAAATTGGCAGCCACGCTTCCGTCAGTCTACCCGAGGGCAGCTGAGGCCGCAAATGTAGCTTACCACAATAAAGGTGTGAATATGGAGTGAATGAATTATGGGTTTTCAGTTCTCTGTGAAGCGCTACACGGGTCTAGAAATGCACTATATTAATCTAATCCATTGTTATTACTAATACATTGGCTTTGCTATCGTCATGCTACCGATTAGCATTAGCGGTTTTACATGGCAATTTCAACACCTGCAAATTTGTTGATGGAAAAGGAAAGTTTATACTTGTATAGCGCTTTTCTACCTTCAAGGTACTCAAAGCGCTTTGACACTATTTCCACATTCACCCATTCACACACACATTCACACACTGATGGAGGGAGCTGCCATGCAAGGCGCTACCAGCACCCATCAGGAGCAAGGGTGAAGTGTCTTGCCCAAAGACACAACGGACGTGACTAGGATGGTAGAAGGTGGGGATTGAACCCCAGTAACCAGCAACCCTCCGATTGCTGACACAGCCACTCTACCAACTTCGCCACGCCGTCCCCAATGGAATCTACAACTAAGATGCACGTTACAACCAAACAGCTGGTGTGTAATAAGCACAATTCTTACAGTACTAACACTTTTAGGGCACAACAAACAAACACACCCTAAACTGTACACTACTGCCATATAACGTCTTGGATTTGCAACTCATGTTATACTTGATATGATGATGATGATATAACAACTAGACAGCAGTTATCATAATCAGCTCATTTTTTAATTGTTGCAATAAAATATGCGATTTTATTATCAAAACAATTCATATTTATTAACACACACCAACATACTGAAAATTGGTACAGGTATCGATTCCCAGGTACCGGGAGTTGGTACCGTATCGGTTCAAATGTGAACGTTACCCATTAGGACTGTGAATCTTTGGGCACCACACGATTTGATTTGATTCTTTTGGGGGTAACGATTCGATTCAGAATAGATTCAAAACCATTCTCAATTTTAAATCAATACTTTTTTTTAATAACAATGGGTGCCAGTTCCACGATTGACTAGATTCCTCCATAAAACAGATACACAGCTCTGACTGGTTTTGTTTACGGAAATTCTCCCCAAACATGTATTAAAGTCAAATACAAATTAGACAACAAGAGAAGTATCCAACACTTCTCTTTTCTAAAGTAAATCTGTACAGCAGACATGATCATCTACATCAACAATATGATTTGGTTGAACAGGACAGAGTGAGGGGAAACAAATATTTTGAATTTTGGGGGTGTCAAAGTCAATGGGCCTTGACTAGTAGATGGCAGTCAAACATAAGAGAAACATGTGGACTGTAGGTTGACGCCTGTTCAATAAATGACTTTGGCAAGCAAGCCCAAAACGTTGATGATTCACTGAGAATATAGAACCTAAGTGTCAAAGTCAAGGCCCGCGGGGCAGATCTGGCCCACGAATGAATGATCTATGGCCCCTGGGATGATATTTGATTAGTATTAAAACCGGCCCGCAGGCCACAGCCGCCTGCTGCTGTTTTGCACGCACCAATACTCCATGGTGCTAGTAATTTTCAAAATGGGGTCCCAGTGACCCCATCAAGTCATAAAAATGGGGTCCCACTTTTTTGTAAGCGTTTTGAAAACAAATGATACATGTATGCATTATCCTGTTACATCTCACATTCTATATTGTGTTTTGGAAAAAGGTTGTCGTAAACGTTATTTAATTCATAAAAAAAAAAAATACAAAAGAAAACACACTTTTATGCATATTTAAATGTATTCAATTATAAACATTCATTAACTTTCTTCTTGCCTTCATGGACCTAAAATTGACCTCTGATCATATTTTTTTCTATATTTTTATTGTAACATTTTCAGAATGTGTTTGTTCTATTTTTGGCCAAAGTAAGACAAAGAAAACAATCAGAGGTTTTCTTTATTTTTTTTTTGTTTTAATGCCATGATTTTAAAGGCCTACTGAAATGAAATGATTTTATTTAAACGGGGATAGCAGATCCATTCTATGTGTCATACTTGATCATTTCGTGATATTGCCATATTTTTGCTGAAAGGATTTAGTATAGAACAATGACAATAAAGTTCGCAACTTTTGGTCGCTGATAAAAAAAAGCCTTGCCTATACCGGAAGTAGCGTGACGTCGCAGGAGGAAGGATTCCTCACAATTCCCCGTTGTTTACAATGGAGCGAGAGAGATTCGGACCGAGAACGCGACGATTACCCCATTAATTTGAGCGAGGATGAAAGATTCGTGGATGAGGAACGTTAGAGTGAAGGACTAGAGAGGCAGTGCAGGGTGTATCTTTTTTCGCTCTGACCGTAACTTAGGTACAAGGTCTCATTGGATTCCACACACTCTCCTTTTTCTATTGTTGATCACGGATTTGTATTTTAAACCACCTTGGATACTATATCCTCCTGAAAATGAGAGTCGAGAACGCGAAATGGACATTCACAGTGACTTTTATCTCCACGACAATACATCGTTGACGCACTTTAGCTACGGAGCTAACGTGATAGCATCAGGCTCAAATGCAGATAGAAACAAAATTTAAAAAAAACCCTGACTGGAAGGATGGACAGAAGATCAACAATACTATTAAACCATGAACATGTAAATACACGGTTAATCATTTCCAGCTTGGCGAAGCTTAACAATTGAAGCTAACTACGCGGCGGCGGCGGGCGTTGTAGCTTTTGACGACACCCCGGCCGCCATCAGAGTCGGCAAGAAACATATATTTCCCCGAAGTTACGTACGTGACATGCACATAGCGACACGCACGTACGGGCAAGCGATCAAATGATTGGAAGCCAAAGCTGTACTCACGGTAGTGCGTCTGCTATCCAGCTCAAACACAACACAACCTCCTGATTGTGTTGCTGTAGTCCGCTGCTAATACACCGATCGCACCTACAACTTTCTTCTTTGCAGTCTCCATTGTCCATTAAACAAATTGCAAAAGATTCACCAACACAGATGTCCAGAATACTGTGGAAGTGTTCGATGAAAACAGAGCAGTTTGTATGGTGACACTTTGGGTACGAATACTTCCGTTGCCGTCGTGACGTCACGCGCATACGTCATCATACATAGACGTTTCCAACCGGAAGTTTAGCGGGAAATTTAAAATTGCACTTTATAAGTTAACCCGGCCGTATTGGCATGTGTTGCAATGTTAAGATTTCATCATTGATATATAAACTATCAGACTGCGTGGTCGGTAGTAGTGGCTTTCAGTAGGCCTTTAATAGTCTGGCCCGCGTGTGCACAGATTTTCCTCCATGTGGCCCCTGAGCTAAAATGAGTTTGACACCCCTTTTGTAACGTATGGAAATAAAAGTGAAGACTGAGAGGACACGCTGAGCTGGTTAATCGAACTATGAGCCATGTCGGCTGCGGTCAATAATTTCAAAAAGCCACGTTAGTGAATGATTAACGAGGGTCGCAGAAAATGTAATTATTAACAGGCTTTATGTTGATTGTGGATTATTGTGAGATACCTGTATTTTAGTATTGCGTTGAAATATATCAAATATGGCTCCTAAATGAGTTCCTGAGAGCCAGCATTCCTGTCTTTTGCATATTCTTCCCCCCCAACACTGACAAAAGAATTAGACCATCGGTGTCAAATGTCGGATCAGGCCCGCGAACAGGTTTTATCCAGCCCTCGGGATGAGTTTGCTAAGTATATAAATTAACCTGAAATTTTTGAATGAAAGAAACGGCTGTTCTAAATGTGTCTACTAGATGTCACAATAGCAATTCTTTGTAGATGATGCTACATACAGTCGTGGTCAAAAGTTGACATACACTTGTAAAGAACATAATGTCAAGGCTGTCTTGAGTTTCCAATCATTTCTACAACTCTTATTTTTTTTGTGATAGAGTGATTGGAGCACATACTTGTTGGTCACAAAAAACATTCATGAAGTTTGGTTCTTTTATGAATTTATTACGGGTCTACTGAAAATGTGACCAAGTGTGCTGGGTCAAAAGTATACATACAGCAATGTTAATATTTGCTTACATATCCCTTGGCAAGTTTCACTGCAATAAGGCACTTTTGGTAGCCATCCACAAGTTTCTGGTTGAATTTTTGACCACTCCTCTTGACAAAATTGGTGCAGTTCAGCTAAATGTGTTGGTTTTCTGACATGGACTTGTTTCTTCAGCATTGTCCACACGTTTAAGTCAGGACTGTGGGAAAGGCCATTCTAAAACCTTAATTGTAGCCTGATTTAGCCATTCCTTTACCACTTTTGACGTGTTGGGGGTCATTGTCCTGTTGGAACACCCAACTGCGCCCAAGACCCAACCTCCGGGCTGATGATTTTAGGTTGTCCTGAAGAATTTGGAGGTAATCCTCCTTTTTTCATTGTCCCATTTAAAGCACCAGTTCCATTGGCAGCAAAACGGGCCCAGAGCATAATACTACAACCACCATGCTTGACGGTAGGCCTGGTGTTCCTGGGATTAAAGGCCTCACCTTTTCTCCTCCAAACATATAGCTGGGTATTGTGGCCAAACAGCTCATTTTTTGTTTCATCTGATCACAGAACTTTCCCTCGGAAGGTCTTATCTTGGTCCATGTGATGTCAGATGAGACAAAAATTGAGCTGCTATGTCTTTCACAAGTGTATGTAAACTTTTGACCATGACTGTATGTACAAAATAAACCACATGTTAGTACATCAGTCGAGGAAAACGATCAAACTACATAAATAACATACTGTAATTCATCTTGTTAGATTGAAAATTAACACCAATGAGTTGACTGATGAACATTATCACATTATTTATTCAGAAAATGTAAATAACGACAAATAAAAATAGAATGCTATTAACTGCAACATGTATGTGAAAAAACAACAACAACAACATTATGATTTGTACATTTTAAGAATGTCAGTGTTTTATTTTTAAACAAAGAAAACAATCTGAAGTTGTCTTTATTTTTAAGTTATCGTGCCATGATTTTACCAGTCCGGCCCACTTGGGAGAAGATTTTTCTCCGTGTGCTCCCCGATCTAAAATGAGTTTGACACCCCTGATATATACTATTAACCGCAACATGTAAGTGTAAAAAAAAAAAAAAACTCCAACATTATGAGTTGTACATTTTCAGAATGTGCTTCTTCTATTTTTAAACAAAGATCTGAAGTTGTCTTTATTTTTAAGTTATCGTGCCGTAATTTTACCAGTCGGGCCCACATGGGAGTAGATTTTTCTCCATGTGGCCCCCGATCTAAAATGACTTTGACACCCCAGACAAATGTCCACTGCAGAGGACGCGTGTGTCACGATCGGGAGCACACATAGGCAATATGGTGGCATGCAGCTGGGGGCTGAGTGTAATTACAGGATTTTTTTTAAGACGCTGAGGTACTTAAAACGTTCTCATATTAACTAATTTTGCTAGGCAGATCTGGGCGTGGCAACCACCCCCCCGCTGGGGCAGGTCTTGATTAGCCAGCCATCTGGTGGACACAAGGACATCTCAGGTTTTCCCACCTCCAATAAATGGGATGAGAAAACCAGAGGAGGCTTCCCTCCCCTGCTTAGATCATTCATTTGACACCCAATGACTTCTTCTTTTTCTTTTTTCTTTTTAAAAAAAAAATAAAGCGCAACAGGAGGTTAACCACAAGAGAGGAATTCTCTTTTAACTGCACTTTGGCGACATACATAAATCCCCGATGATTCCCAGTGGCTAAGTGTCTGGAAGCTGCAAAAATATGACTCTTTGTAGAGCCATGCCTCAAATTCTTTTACGTAATGTTGACATTTATTGACATGGGCTGTAATTAAAGAGACTAAACAAGTGGTTTTGACTGCAGCCCAGTCGAATGAAGGACACTTTCATTTTGTATCTCGAGGCCGTGCATGTAAATAGCCTACTTTGACTACGCACACACATTTGCCTGCCAAAATGCCGTACCTTCTTTGAAAGGACATTTACAAAGTGCATAATCTGATCGGGGACAAAAGGGAAAAACCTGGTAAGCACGAGAAACGCTTTTGTCTGCGTCGGGCATACATTTGAATACTTTTTATTTTAGAAAGTTGAAACCACAGACAAGACATTACTGTCATATTAAGACCAAAAACTAAGACTAAAAACAAGGCGAGGAGGAGTGATGGTGTGCATAATGAGTGTGTGACATGTTTAGATATTTAAAAAATTTACATATGATTAAAAACAAAGAAACAAATTGTCTGTTCACATTAGTGTTGTCCCGATACCAATATTTCAGTACCGGTACCAAAATGTATTTCGATACTTTTTGGTACTTTTCTAAATAAGGGGGACCACAATAAAAATGGCATTATTGGCTTTATTTTAACAAAAAAATCTTACGGTACATTAAACATATGTTTTTTTAATTGTAATCGAAAAACAATTTTGTCCTTAAATAAAATAGTGGCCATATTCAAAGTCCCATGTGTCCAGGGACGTATTTCCTGAGTTTATAAACATAATATGATTTTTTAAAAAAGGAAAAAAAGATTTTGTGATGATAAAAAAATATCCATGTAATCATAGTAGTATCGACTAGATACGCTATTGTACTTGGTATCATTACAGTGGATGTCAGGTACAGATCCACCCATGGCATAGATTTGGTTGATATCAGCACTTCAGTCATTAACAATTGCATCATCTGAGAAATGGACATTGAAACCGTGTAGGTCTGACTTGGTAGGGTATGTACAGCGAGCAGTGAACATAGTGAGTTCAGAAAGCATAAGAACAAGTATATACATTTGATTATTTACAATCCGGGGAGGTGGAGGGAGGAGGGTGTTAGTCTAGGGTTGAAGTTGCCTGGAGGTGTTCTTTTAGTGCGGTTAACTTCACCTTTATCGTTAGTTTTCAAGCCAAAATGTGTCCGTTCTCCTTTTTCTGTCTACACACTGTGTCTGCTTGTAAGTACTCTGTGATTGTGCGCTGCCGAACATGCTCCTCTGCTCGCAAAACCTGCAATGTCATGACGTGACGACGCGCCGTCATGCCCGGGAACCGGTACTTTTCAAGCAGTGTAGTACCGTGATAGTATACCAGTACCGGTATACCGTACAACCCTAGTCCACATTAAATTGCATGAATCAGCTGCTAAATGCTATTTTAGCAAGTTGTGGATTTTTACGCATCCTGAGTGCCGGTGTCCTCTGCAGTGGACATTTTTGTTTTGCATTACAAGGCAGTATGTTTATATTTAATAATTTTTCAGACAAAATAAATATACCAAAAACAAATGTCCACTGCTATGGATGGGAATCTGAGAGCAGCTTAAGATATGATTCCGATTCTTGGAGTGAAAATACAATTCATAATTGTTTTTAAAACCAATTCTCGATTCACAATCAATAATCTTTTATTAAGATAGTTCCGTGATGAACTACTAGGGCTGGGCGATATGGCTGAACGATAATTATTGATATTTGTTTGTGACCTATCGAAAATAAGAACCAGGAGAAAAAGTTTACATGCACTTGTAAAGAACATAATGTCATGGCTGTCTTGAGTTTCCAGTAAGTCTTTTTTTTTTTTTGTTATAGAGTGATTGGAGCACATACTTGTTAGTTAAAAAAACATCCATGAAGTTTGGTTATTTTATGAATTTATTATGGGTCTACTGAAAATGTGACCAAATGTGCTGGGTCAAAAGTATTCATACAGTAATGTTAATATTTGGTTACATGTCCCTTGGCAAGTTTCACTGCAATAAGGTGCTTTTGGTAGCCATCCACAAGCTTGTGGTTTAATTTTTGACCACTCCTCTTGACAAAATTGGTGCAGTTCAGCTAAATTAGTTGTTTTTTCTGACATGGACTTGTTTCTTCAGCATTGTCCACACATATGAGTCAGGACTTTGGGAAGGCCATTCTAAAACCTAATTCTAGGCTGATTTAGCCATTCCTTTACCACTTTTGACGTGTTGGGGGTCATTGTCCTGTTGGAACACCCAACTGCGCCCCAGATCCAACCTCCGGGCTGAAGATTTTAGGTTGTCCTGAAGAATTTGGAGGTAATCCTCTTTTTTCATTGTTCCATTTCCTCTCTGTAAAGTACCAGTTCCATTGGCAGCAAAACTGGCCCAGAGCATACTACCTTGACGGTAGTATTATGCTTGACTGTAGGCTTGGTGTTCCTGGGATTAAAGGCCTCACCTTTTCTCCTCCAAACATATTGCTGGGTATTGTGGCCAAACAGCTCAATTTTTGTTTATCCGACCACAGAACTTTCCTCCAGAAGGTCTTATATTTGTCTATTTTATGTCAGATGAAACCACAATGCCAATGCCAATGGAACTGGTGCTTTACAGAGAGTAAATGGGACAATGAAAAAGGAGGATTACCTCCAAATTCTTCAGGAAAACCTAAAATCATGAGCCCGGAGGTTGGGTCTTGGGCGCAGTTGGGTGTTCCAACAGGACAATGACCCCAAACACACGTCAAAAGTGGTAAAGGAATGGCTAAATCAGGCTACAATTAAGGTTTTAGAATGGCCTTCCCAAAGTCCTGACTTAAACGTGTGGACAATGCTGAAGAAACAAGTCCATGTCAGAAAACCAACAAATTTAGCTGAACTGCACCAATTTTGTCAAGAGGAGTGGTCAAAAATTCAACCAGAAGTTTGCCAGAAGCTTGTGGATGGCTACCAAAAGCGCCTTATTGCAGTGAAACTTGCCAAGGGACATGTAACCAAATACAGTGTTTCCCACACATTCATTTATTTGTTGCGGCCCGCCATGAAAGAATTACGTCCGCCACAAATTAAATTATTATTATTATTATTATTATTTTATTTTTTGTCCTCTCCAGCTTCTCAGGCAAATCATATAGTTGATGTAGATGCCCGTATCGACGGTTCAGATTTACTTTACAAAAGAGAAGTGTAGGATACTTCTCTTGTTGCCTTATTTGTATTTGACTTTATTAAATGTATTTATATTAGAAACACAACATGTGTATATAACAAAGGGTGCAAAGTCTGCAGGCAGTAGGAAACACATGGTTAAGTGTAGGGAGTAAAACTGATGGCAGTCTAAAGTTCAAGATTTTTGGAGCTCTTTGTTCAGTGGATCAGATGTTTGATGAAGCTCTGTGTCTATCTACCACCACTACTGTTTTTTGTTTATTTGTTACTGACTGTGGCAGGACACCTCTGCCTCTGTTTCACTTTATGTTGCTGGTAAATAATATGGTTGTAGTAGTAGGCTAAAGTTAAATTATTTAGTATGCACTAATTAAAGGGGCAGAGCTTTATGAGACATTTTAGCTTTTATATTTTATAAGATATATTTATCACAATTAATAAATATATTTCAGTGAATAACTTATTGTTCAAATCTGTATATAAATATGTACATAGTGTTGTAATTATATTGTAAAATGGATGGATGGATGGATGGATGGACGTTTAAAACAAAACTGTTATTATTAATTAGTAAGTATAAATTTTTTGAGCCTTTTTAGAGAAAATCATATCATTGTAGTAAATTATGCAAATTACTCGATGATGTCACGGTGACCACGCCCATATCAACAGCCCCACCGCCACAGGTATCTTGGCAGTTTATGGGAAACACTGAAATATTAACATTGCTGTATGTATACTTTTGACCCAGCACATTTGGTCACATTTTCAGTATACCCCTAAATAAATTCATAAAAGAACCAAACTTCATCTACCACAAAAAAATAAGAGTTGTAGAAATTATTGGAAACTCAAGACAGCCATGACATTATGTTCTTTACAAGTGTATGTACACTTTTGATCGCGACTGTATACTTTCACGGAAAAATATATCGAGATACATACCAAATATTGAGTTCAAGTAAAAATATATCGCGATATACTTTTTCGTTCATATCGCCCAGCCCTAGTGACAAATAAGAATCGCGATTCATTCTAAAATCGACACACAACTCTGTGTATAGTCTCTATTTTTTTTAATCGACACCAAGCTAAAACGCTCTTTATTTTGTGTAGACGTGGCGTCAGTATGCCGGCCCGTGTCCCAGGTCACATTACAGATGAAGGCTGCTCAAAGACTTCAAATAAAGACATAAATAAATTAGGCTTAAAGATGAGTCACGCTTGGCACTATCCAATTCTCCCCGAGCATGTGCTTCCTATTGTTGTGGTCCTTCTTTCAAGGTCTCGCTATCTTTTGACCGTTTGACCGTCCAGTAGAGATGTAGTGGCCCCGTCGGCCCCCGGGGGGATGAGCTCCAGATGCGTGACGGGCCCGACCGGGGGTCCCTGGGGTGTATTGGCCTGTCAGAGGTGGAATGCCCCCGCACACTTAACGCTGGCTGAGGAGAACCAGATACCTCCCGGCTCCGAGGATGAGAGGAATCGCCGCCTTATCGATTAGCTTCCAGTGAAAGCTGTGAATTGTGCTTATGGCTTGAACATTTGATACGGCGGATAAGTCACAACACCGTCGCTCCGACTGGCGTTGACCTCCCCTCCTGACAAAGAAGTCATTTAGCCATCTGACTTAGGACGGGCGTGGCGTGACCTCTGTCGCTTCACGTGTAATTAGATGTGATGTGTCTTCATTGCATTTGTTGATTGAGAAGGTATCGGCTTCCCCGAGCTGTCAGTGTAATGAGAATGTGTATAAATGCCTATCAGGTTGGTGCGAGGTCCCCCGCTTGCCATTAGCACGGGGGTGTAGTCGGCACTTTCTCTTTAAAAGAGGTGAGATATGCCCGGTATTTTTAGCCGACACTACTAATGGCTGCTTTGACCTGAATACAAGAGACTAGCCTTCATTGGCTTTCCAAATATTATTCCTACGTCTAACTTAGATGTGAATGGTGCCTTGTTTTTCTAAAATATTTTTTGGGCTGATGTTTTTTCTGGTTACGTGGACGTACTGTATATGTTTGTATGCAGTTACCATAGAGACAGACAACCTTGCTGCCCCCGTAACAGGGTTCCGTGGGTTCAATGGGTTCAATGGGTTCAATGGGTTGGAGGTGAACAAGCCAGAAATTCTTCTTTGTTTGAAAAAAAAAAAGCAAAAAACGGTAACACTTTAGTATGGGGAACATATTGTAAGTAACACAGACTCAATTTAGAGTTGTTTGGACACTAGGGGGACATATTTTAAGTAACAAAGACTTAATTTAGAGTTATTTGGACACTAGGGGAACATATAAGTAACAAAGACTTAATTTAGAGTCATTTGGACACTAGGCAGTGTTTCCCACACATTCATTTATTTGTGGCGGCCCGCCACGAAAGAATTACGTCCGCCACAAATAAATAAAAAATAAAAAAAATATTTTTATTTTTATTTTTTATTTTTGTCCTGTCCAGCTTCTCAGGCAAATCATATAGTTCAGTGGTCCCCAACCACCGGTCCGCGGCCCGGTACCGGTCCGCACAAGAAATTTAAAAAAAAATTATTAAAATTAAATCAACATAAAAAACACAATATATACATTATATATCAATATAGATAAATACAGTCTGCAGGTATACAGTCCGTAAGCACACATGATTGTATTTCTTTATGGAAAAAAAAAAAAAAAAGTTTTTTTAAATTTTTTTAAAAAAATACACCCCCCTCCCCCCTCCCCACCGGTCCGTGGGACAAATTTTCAAGCGTTGACCGGTCCGCAGCTACAAAAAGGTTGGGGACCACTGATATAGTTGATGTAGATGCCCATATAGGCTGTTCAGATTTACTTTACAAAAGAGAAGTGTAGGATACTTCTCTTGTTGCCTTATTTGTATTTGACCACTACTGTTTTCTGTTTATTTGTTACTGACTGTGGCAGGACACCTCTGCCTCTGTTTCACTTTATGTTGCTGGTAAATAATATGGTTGTAGTAGTAGGCTAAAGTAAAATTATTTAGTATGCACTAATTAAAGGGGCAGAGCTTTAAGAGACATTTTAGCTTTTATATTTTAAAAGATATATTTTTTGTAAGAACCACAATTAATAAATATATTTCAGTGAATAACTTATTGTTCAAATCTGTATATAAATATGTACATAAAGTGTTGTAATTATATTGTAAAATGGATGGATGGATGGATGGATGGACGTTTAAAACAAAACTGTTATTATTAATTAGTAAGTATACATTTTTTGAGCCTTTTTAGAGGAAATCATATCATTGTAGTAAATTATGCAAATTACTCGATGTCATGGTGACCACGCCCCCACCGCCACAGGTATCTTGGCAGTTTATGGGAAACACTGCTAGGGGAACATATTCTAAGTAACAAAGACTTAATTTAGAGTTATTTGGACACTAGGGTAACATATTGTAAGTAAAAAAGACTTAATTTAGAGTTATTTGGCCACTAGGGGAACATATTCTAAGTAACAAAGACTTGATTTAGAGTTATTTGGACATTAGGGGAACATATAAGTAACAAAGACTTAATTTAGAGTTATTTGGCCACTAGGGGAACATATTCTAAGTAACAAAGACTTGATTTAGAGTTATTTGGACATTAGGGGAACATATAAGTAACAAAGACTTAATTTATCCAATCCAATCCAATCCAATCCACTTTATTTATATAGCACATTTACACAACAAGAATGTTTCCAAAGTGCTGCACAGCCATGTTAAAAACAATATTAAAAACAATATTAAAAACTATATTAAAAACAATATTAAAAACAATATTATGCTACACCAATGACTGAATAAAAACAAAGAATAAATGAATAGAAAACCAATACAGAGACAATATAAAAAATAAATATGATTAAAAACGATTTTAAAGGGTAAAAGCAATTAAAACAGTAAAATAGACATCAAAATTTATAACCCTAACCCTAACCACACAGGACAACAGAGGACAGAAGACCACACAACTCACGTAGTGTTAAAAGCCAAAGAATAAAAGTGGGTCTTTAGACGAGACTTAAAACACTCCACTGTGGGAGCAGTTTGAACATGGAGGGGCAGAGTGTTCCAGAGTTTAGGGCCGACCACAGAGAAGGCCCTGTCTCCCCTGGTTTTAAGTCTCGTCCTGGGCACCACGAGCTGGAGCTGGCTCTCGGACCTCAGAGCGCGCGCAGGAGTGTAAATTTGGATGAGGTCCGAGATATACTGAGGTGCCAGTCCATGTAAAGCTTTAAAAACAAACAGCAAGGATTTAAAATCAATTCTAAAATGAACAGGGAGCCAGTGCAAACTCCGAAGAATTGGGGTTATATGCTCACGTTTCCTGGCCCCTGTTAAAAGTCGTGCTGCCGCGTTCTGGACTAACTGCAACCGGGAGAGAGCTTTTTGGCTAATGCCAGCATAAAGTGCATTGCAGTAGTCTAGGCGACTTGAAATAAAAGCATGCACGACTTGTTCAAAAAGGTTAAAAGATAAAAATGGTTTTACCTTTGCTAAAAGACGAAGATGATAAAAACACGATTTTAAAACGCCATTGACTTGTTTGTCAAATTTAAAATCGCTGTCTATAGTGACGCCAAGGCTGGTGACTTTGGGACGCACATGATTTTGCAATGGTCCCAAGTCAGTGAGGGCCGGACCAAAAACTGAAATTTCCGTTTTTCCCTCATTCATTATTAAAAAATTCTGGGCTAACCAAGCCTTGACATCACATAGACAGTTGAGAAGGGGTGTCAGGGGGCCGTGGCCTTTTGAAATTGGCATATACATTTGGCAGTCATCTGCATAAAAGTGATAAGACACTCCATGTTTCTTAAAAATCTCTCCAAGAGGGAGAATGTACAAGGAAAACAGGATGGGGCCTAGAATGGATCCCTGGGGGACACCACAGTAAAGCGGAGCAGAAGAAGAGGTGGCGTCCCCCAGCCTGACAGAGAAGGACCTCTCTGACAGGTAGGATCTGAACCACTCTAATGCAGTCCCCCTGACACCCACACAGTCTCTCAGGCGGTCTAAAAGAATTGTGTGGTCGACTGTGTCAAAGGCAGCTGTAAGATCTAAAAGCACTAAAATGGCAGAGCTACCAGAATCAGACATTAAAAGCAAGTCATTAAAAACCTTTAAAAGTGCAGATTCAGTACTGTGCAAAGCCTTGTATCCAGACTGAAATGGATCTAAAGTGCTATTTTCATCTAAAAAAGGCTGCAGCTGCGCTAAAACACATTTCTCCAGAATTTTTGACACAAAAGGTAATTTGGAAATGGGCCGATAATTTGACAAACATGTCGGATCTAGACCTGTTTTTTTAATCAAAGGCTCGACAACAGCTCTTTTACAAAAAGAGGGGACCCAGCCAGAAATCAAGCTGCTGTTGATGATGTCCCTAACAGACAAGTCAATAGTGCCCCAGATTTCTTTAAAAAAGCGAGGGGGTACTGGGTCTGTGGGACAGGACGAGGGTTTCAGTTTGTGGACTATTCCTGTAAGCTCAGGCATGGACACAGGCTCAAAGTGACTAAACACAGCCAAGCACTGAGTGGCCACATTAAAACTCAATGGAGAGCGAGAAAGATTTGCCCGAATAAAAGCAACCTTATCGTTAAAAAAGGAGAGAAATTTTTCACAAGTTTCACTTGTCATCTCCAGTAAAGTGGCTGGATTCGGATTAAGAACATAACTAATAGTATTAAAAAGAACACGTGGCTTGCTGATACTATTTAAAATTAAGTCTGACAGATATTTTGTTTTTTCAGCTTTAACCACACTTTGATAGTTCTGACAGTTTTCTTTTAAAATTTGATAAGAAACCTCCAAGTGATCCCCTTTCCACTTGCGCTCCGCCCTTCGCCACTCACGCCGAGCTGTGCGTGTGGTTTCATTGAGCCAAGGCTCCTGTTTTGGCTTTGGACGTATAGCTTTGAGGGGCGCTATACTATCCAGAACCTCAGAACATGTAGAAAGAAAAGAGTTATTTGGACACTAGGGGAACATATTCTAAGTAACGAAGACTTAATTTAGAGTTATTTGGACACTAGGGCAACATATTGTAAGTAACAAAGACTTAATTTAGAGTTATTTGGACACTAGGGGAACATATTCTAAGTAACAAAGACTTAATTTAGAGTTATTTGGACACTAGGGGAACATATTCTAAGTAACAAAGACTTAATTTAGAGGTATTTGGACACTAGGGGCACATATTTTAAGTAACAAAGACTTGATTTAGAGGTATTTGGACACTATCTTCTCTCTCTATCTTCTTGTTTTGGGACATTCATCCTCCGCTCTTGCCATTTCTAATATAAAATAGTGTAAGGTTCTTACTTATATCTGTCAGTAAACTCGCCATGAAAGCGCTAAAACATACCGGTGTAGTGAGTTTACATTATTCACCCAAGGAACTTTAGTTATTAGAGAGTTCCGGTCGGATGGTTTTTCACCCGACACATTTCTGGCGGATGAGGAGGTGCTGCTCCGTTATTGATTCAAGTAAAGTCTGAATGTCATTAAAACAGTTAGCTCAATCTTTTGACACTTCTCCCACTACCGTCCTTGCACGCTACACCGCTACAACAAAGACGACGGGGAGAAGACGCTGCCGGAGGTGAGCCACGTAAATAAGACCGCCCACAAAACGGCGCATCCTGAAGTGACTGTCAGAAAGCGGCTTGAAGATGATCTGTAAAACATAATCTATGCAACATTTTGACCAAAGAAACACCATTACATGTTATGTAGACCACAAGGAAGTGTTTTAAATGTAGAAAAAAATATTAATATGATTACTTTAATGCACCCTATAATCCGGTGCGCCTTTTGTCTGAAAATAGACCTGACTAGACCCGCTCATCGGCAGTGTGCAATATAGTCCTGAAAATACGGTAGTTGTAAGTCCATGTACCATCCCTAAAGTTATGAACATTTTT
The DNA here is from genome assembly GCF_033978785.1 of Entelurus aequoreus. Taxonomy (NCBI): domain Eukaryota; kingdom Metazoa; phylum Chordata; class Actinopteri; order Syngnathiformes; family Syngnathidae; genus Entelurus; species Entelurus aequoreus. The sequence continues at coordinate 15,860,437 of NC_084732.1, forward strand.
TATGAAGGTTGAAAAGTTACTTATTGCTGCTTTAAGCGAGCTGAGCGCGTTTAATGAAAATTCCAGCGTGAACCAAACATGCACGTCGTGAGAACTTGAGTTTATCATCTTGTTGGAATCACAAAGTACTTTTTCATGTCGGGGGCTGCCCTAATATCTGTAACTGTACACTTTAACAGGCACACAACTAATAGCTTCAAATCCAATGATCTGCCAGGGAGGGCACCAGCCGTGGGGCTTAGCTGGGAATCTTGTCTGTGGGAAAAAGGGGTTAACTGGCTGTATGTGGTGGCCCAGATGTGATTCACTAAAATGTTTGCTCGGCTCGTGAAAGGCTCTTTGAACCAATGAGTGTGAACTCCTGGCCGCAGCAGCCTATAAACGTTGCATTTGTGTGAGGCGGCGAAAGGGGCCCGCTAGTGTAATGATGGGGTGTGTGTGGGGGTGGGGAAGGGAATAGGGCCGGCCCCCCCCAGCCTGTGGAATGTGGTGTCTTGGTGAAAGGACTGAACAAATGCACTCCGTTTATTTGGCAAACCAGACTTGCTAGTCACTAACGGACGTGTTTACTCGGCAGCGGAATATGCAAATGCTCCTCTTCCGCTCATCTCTCTTGTTAATGCCATCAGAACTGTGCGCGCACACACCTTTCAGCAGTCGTCCAGCCGTATGTAGGTGAGGAAGGTGCTACCGCCACTTTTCACAATCCATCACCACCACCGAAGTGTGCTTTGTCTGCAGGTTTTGACTCTGTGTCATCTCCGTCCTCCCCCTCTAATGAAAACCAGCTTTCAGCTGTGTTTATGTTCAAACCAGACGTATACACTTGAGTTCCAATGTGTAACGTTCATACTGATCTAAGGTCGTATTCGCACTAGCCAAGGTCTGGGCCGGGGGTCAGCAACCCGCGGCTCTCGAGCCACATGCCGCTCTTTAGTGCCGCCTTAGTGGCTCGCTGGAGCATTTTTTTTTTAAAATTATTGAATATGGAAAAAAGATGGGGGAGAAAATACAAACAAACGCAACAGTTTTTTTTACATGTAATATCTTCCACTTCTTCTTTGTCTCGTTTTGTCCACCAAACATTTTATGCTGTGCGTCAATGCACAAAAGTGAGCTTTGTTGATGTTATTGACTTGTTGGAGTGCTAATCAGGCATATTCGGTCAGTGCAAACACAACACAAACCTTCCTAATTGTTAGAAATAATTGTATAATATGTTTGTTTAGCTTCACTGATGAGTGTTTGAGCGCCGTTTTGTCCTACTAATTTTAGCGGTCATTGAACTCACCGTTGTGTGGACTGTGACTCAATAGTTTGTATAACTTTCTCCATCGCTGCCACAGAAAGACGTGTTATATGCCACTTCTTCTCTGTCTCATTTTGTCCACCAAATGTTTTATACTGTGCATGAATGCACAAAAGTGAGCTTTGTTGATGTTGTTGACTTGTTGGAGTGCTAATCAGGCATATTTGGTGAGTGCAAACACAACACAAACCTTCCTAATTGTTAGAAAGCCCATTGTTTAATATGTTTGTTTATGCATCACTGATGAAGAGTATTTAGTGAACGCCGTTTTGTCCTACTAATTTTAGCGGTCATTGAACTCACCGTTGTGTGGACTGTGACTCAACAGTTTGTATAACTTTCTCCATCGCTGCCACAGAAAGACGTGTTATATGTCACTTCTTCTCTGTCTCATTTTGTCCACCAAATGTTTTATGCTGTGCGTGAATGCACAAAAGTGAGCTTTGTTGATGTTGTTGACTTGTTGGAGTGCTAATCAGGCATATTTGGTCAGTGCAAACACAACACAAACCTTCCTAATTTTTAGAAATGATTGTTTAATATGTTTGTGTTTATGCTTCACTGATGAGAGTGTTTGGTGAGCGCCGTTTTGTCATACTAATTTTAGCGGTCATTGAACTCACCGTTGTGTGGACTGTGACTCAACAGTTTGTATAACTTTCTCCGTCGCTGCCACAGAAAGACGTGTTATATGCTACTTCTTCTCTGTCTCATTTTGTCCACCAAATGTTTTATGCTGTGCGTGAATGCACAAAAGTGAGCTTTGTTGATGTTGTTGACTTGTTGGAGTGCTAATCAGGCATATTTGGTCAGTGTAAACACAACACAAACCTTCCTAATTGTTAGAAAGCCCATTGTTTGTTTATACTTCACTGATGAAGAGTATTTGGTGAGCGCCGTTTTGTCATACTAATTTTTAGCGGTCATTCAATCAATCAATCAATCAATCAATGTTTATTTATATAGCCCTAAATCACAAGTGTCTCAAAGGGCTGTTGAACTCACCTTTGCATGGACTGTGACTCAACAGTTTGTATAACTTTCTCCAACGCTGCCACAGAAAGACGTGTTTTATGCCACTTCTTCTCTGTCTCATTTTGTCCACCAAACGTTTTATGCCGTGCGGGAATGCACAAAAGTGAGCTTTGTTGATGTTATTGACTTGTTGGAGTGCTAATCAGGCATATTTTGTCAGTGCATGACTGCAAGCTAATCCATGCTAACATGCTATTTAGTAAACACGTTAATGTTTCTTGTATTCATGTTAGCGTTTAAGCTAGCGAGCTAGCGCCAATCAGTCTGTGAGTTTATCAAAGTGCAGTTATCAATCCCGTTTTTTTGATGATTTTAATTTAACACGGTAAAACTAACCGTCGGGAGTTTTACCGCGGTTATTATTAATATCGCTAATCGTTACATCCCGATTGTTGACAATTGATATTCATGAACATATTTATTAGGGCAATGTATATATTGCATTATTACACCTCATTTGAGCTCATATAATTTATTTTATGTCCTCTGTATATTTAGTTTATTTTTGTTTCTTGACACATTATCTGTATGTAATATTGGCTACATTTCTGATAGTTGTTTGTGTGCCATGTTGTTCCAGACCACAGCAAACATTACCCAGTTTGCAACGATTGTGATTAATCCATTAGAAGACGACAGCCTGCCATTAACTTTAATTTAGACACACACATCTATACCTTTGGCCCTTCTAAGACAGTCATTTCCAGGAGTTATCTCACCCTCTGAGAAGTTTTACTAATGTTTTCCAATGTTGTAAACATGTGTAGAATAAATATTACACGTCAACATATCTGTCAACGAAGATTTGCATCAGCCTGCGACACAGTCATTTTGATAGTAGGCTAATACAGCTAATTAGACACTTACATCAAGTGTTGCCTACATTATAACACTTACCGTATTTTTCGGAGTATAAGTCGCACCTGCCGAAAATGCATAATAAAGAAGGAAAAAAACATATATAAGTCGCACTGGAACTATGGAAAAAAACTGCGACTTATAGTCCGAAAAATACGGTACTGTATATAAGCCTTTTTTTTTTTAAAGACACTTATAGACACTTACATCATGTGTTGCCATCATTATAACACTTATATAAGTCTTTTAATTTTTAGTGGCTCCAGACCGATTACTTTTTTGTATTTTTGTCCAATATGGCTCTTTCAACATTTTGGATTGCCGACCCCTAGGCTAACTAGTTACTTTTATAAGAGTAAACTAAACATTACGTTACTACTTCACAAATAATCTGAGTACTCTCAACACTGGTTATCAAGCCGTAAAACACTCAGGCAACCTTGAGCACTTTGCACGTTTTTTAGGATGCCGGTATATACCATAGATACCGCCATTCGGACTAAAAATACAGCGGTATCAGTTTTGGTCCATATCGCCCAGCCCTACATTAGCCCAATCGTGCCCACTTTGCACCGAAAGTCTGGTATGTAGCTCTGATCCTTGCTAGAGTTTAGAATGCTTCCGCTCCTTTGGCGCGGGACATGATGGCCTGCACCTGTAACAGAATGACTATAATGCGTCCTTAATGATGAGCGGCAGGTTCAATATAGAAAAAAGATCCAAAGACAAGATAAGCAATCCAAAAGTCAAAACCCACGGTAGTCACTCATCATAAAGATCTTATCTTTCAAGTATTTACCGTATTTTCGGGACTAGAGAGCACAGCACTGAATAAGACGTACCCACTGAATTTTAGAAGACAAAAATATTTGAATGTAATAACTTTGTTGCTCCGACAGTAATGTGTTTTAATAGGTTTAGATCGGGCTAGCTCAGACCTGGGTAAATTAAGGCCGGGGGGCCACATGCGGCCCATTAAGCTTTTCCATCTGGCCCGTCGGACATTCCCAAATAATTTTTTTTAGATACACTACCGTTCAAAAGTTTGGAGTCACATTGAAATGTCTTTATTTTTGAAGGAAAAGCACTGTACTTTTCAATGAAGATAACTTTAAACTAGTCTTCACTTTAAAGAAATACACTCTATACATTGCTAATGTGGTAAATGACTATTCTAGCTGCAAATGTCTGGTTTTTGGTGCAATATCTACATAGGTGTATAGAGGCCCATTTCCAGAAACTATCACTCCAGTGTTCTAATGGTACAATGTGTTTGCTCATTGGCTCAGAAGGCTAATTGATGATTAGAAAACCCTTGTGCAATCATGTTCACACATCTGAAAACAGTTTAGCTCGTTACAGAAGCTACAAAACTGACCTTCCTTTGAGTAGATTGAGTTTCTGGAGCATCACATTTGTGGGGTCAATTAAACGCTCAAAATGGCCAGAAAAAGAGAACTTTCATCTGAAACTCGACAGTCTATTCTTGTTCTTAGAAATTAAGGCTATTCCACAAAATTGTTTGGGTGACCCCAAACTTTTGAACGGTAGTGTATTTAAGATGGAAACTGTAGCTGCCATCATGATGTGCAGTGATGTTTTCAAATGACCGGAAGTCTTGAACTATACAAAGTATTTCTATGGTTGGAATCTGCGCTTTTGCATGATATACTAGCTACTATGGTAATCTAAGTCACAACAGCTCAGACGAGGCACCAAGCAGTGTGGGTGGGGAGCGTTTCCACAGAGTGTCAGCCTGAAGTGCGGGTGTCAGGGACAGACGCGGAAGGAGATTTTTACAACAAAGTTCTAAATCTTAGTGATGTATCAGATTGTAGTGTTTTTTTTTTGTTTGTTCATATTTCGCTGTGTTTGTTGCATTAGTGTTGCGTTTCGCTTGATTGTGATATATGTCTATTTATAAATGGTTGATTTATATAGGCTGGTAAGGTAAAGTTTTGTACCTGACAAGTTTCGGCTACCTTGCTTCTGCAGCCTTCATCATATATAAATCAACCATTTATAAATACACATCAGTAGGCTAAATGAACCTCTTCAACATGTAATATATGTCGATGGAGAGGGGGTGTGACGTTCATATGTTGTCAATATTCAGTGTTTTATCCTTCATAGTTAATATTGTAAATCCCACATTCTTTATTTTCATGTACATTCTCGGTGTCTCATTCAGTAAAAAATGTCAAATTCCATTCCGTTTTTTAAGGCGGTCTGTCATAACGTTTTTAGCATTCAGACATTATTGTGAGGTTTTGTATTAGAGTTCCTAAAAATAGATATACCGACCCCCCAGACACATTTTTTCCTGAGTCAAAATAATTATCCAGGCCTGGGCTATGTTGTTTTCTTATGGGGAAACACATTAATGTTTCTTGTATTCATGTTAGCATTTAAGCTAGAGAGCTAGCGCCAATCAGTCTGTGAGTTTATCAAAGTGCAGTTATCAATCCCGTTTTTTTGATGATTTAAATTTAACACTTTAAAACTAACCGTCTGTATTTTTACCGCGGTTATTATTAATATCGCTAATCGTTACATCCCGATAGTTGACAATTTTTATTTATGAACATATTTCTAGCGCAATATTGTTGTTTTGATCCCTGTATACTGGGGGGCTAAGAACACAGCTGTTCTTTTTTTTTGAATGTGGAGTTAGTTACCTCAAGATATTGAAGCAGTGATCTTAAATACTTGACATTTTGAAGTGAATTTATAAGTACATGGGTTCATTTTTTAAATCTTTATTTTATCGTGGTATCGAATTGTTGTCAAGAATTGTGGATATTCATAGGTATCGAGATTGACTGCTGAAATTCTGGTATCGTGTTTACCCTACCTTAGGCCCCTTCTACACTAAGCCGTGACATCACTTCCTCTCCGAACTCAGTTTGTAAACATTTGATGAGTCCATACAAAGTTACGAGCCGGAGATTCAAGAAATATACGGCGCACTTACCCGTGTAAAAAATTATCCAAGGAGGGGAATCTTAAACAATGGCTTAGTGTGGCTGAAACGGGGCTTAGGCTAAACAATTATTCGTTTAAGGAGTTATCCGGCTAGTGTAGACATAGGTTCTTAACGTTTTTGAGCTCTTTTCCACTACAAAGGGCCCCAGGGCCCACTCAAATATGAACACTGAATTATTCATCTTACTCTCGATTTTGATCATATTCAACAATTGTATCTAATCGACTTAGTTTAACAGGATCAACCTTGTCAAATGATATGAAAGTCCTCATTAGTTCTTATTTTTGCGCTTAACAAACTTCTGTATCTTCTGTTTGATCTTGTCATTACTCCAAGTGGTGGACAAGTGTATTACAACTGAGTAGCGCTTGCGGCCCATACGAACCACAGCTGAGAAATATATTTTTTGGCGGCCCTGTAGGAGGCGCTCCTGGCCCAACTCTGCCTTATGGTATGGTTGTCTCTTGGCGTGCAATACGAGGCGGTGCATTGGTGTGTTTGAGAATAGAATTCTGTCGTCCACCTAAACCAGTTTTTGGACTCCTTCTATTCCCTCCCCTCTGTTTCTCTTTTTGCAGCGCTTTGTAATTGGAGTGATTAATGGAGGGGTGGGGGTGGTCTCGCCCGAAGGCCTGTTTTTCAGTGGTCTGTTTCAGAAGTGGCGCACTAGTGAGGCCAGGGCAGGTAGAAACACGCCCTGCCCCTGGACTTTTCAGACCCCTTGTCCCCGCCACTTTGTCTGTTCCCTCTAAAAGCCAGAAATCCCATTTTAGCCACAAACCAGATTGGATTTTTTTTTTTTTTGCCTACCCCCCTCCCTCGGGTGCTGTTTTTTTGCATGACCTGTAGTTGTATATTTCCTAATGAGGGAGCAGAAAGAGTCCAGTTTGTGAGTAAAGACCGGACCATATGTTTCGAAGTGACGATGGGATTTACATCCCTCATGCCGCATATGGAATCACGATTAAGCGAGAGCGGCGTATGGCCCGGCCCGCCATGAGATTCTTTACAGTAGTCAGGAGCAGATAAAGGACGCTCAGCCCCCCACCCCCCCACCCCCCCCCCCCCGCCCCTCAGCCATTACTCCAGCCCTGCGCCTCGAGAGGCCCTATAAATGATTCCCGGCGCCTCACAGAGGGATCAAGACCCCAATTATTCGATTTGGATTAGAGATCACGGCCCTACAATGCTGGTTTTTACTGTCCCGCTGCGAGGAGGCACGTTCGCTTTCATTGAGCCTCGCAGATGGCTTTACACTGAAGGCATTTTGTTCCAGGAAACGGGCTTAGTGTACAATACCAGTGTTCCCCCCCAACGCCACCCCGAGGCCCCCTAGGCGGTCAACTTCATTGGATTTTCTATATCGCACACGACTACCACAGAAGTCATTTCAGGGTATATTTCTTATGCTCCCGAGAACCAGCGTCTGTTTCTTTTGCCAAGATCCATGCAGTGTGTTTTTAATAAACAAACTTAATACTAATAGGCCTATTTACATAACACCATATTTTCTGTTGTTACTTGCCATTAGACTTTACAACGCACTTATGTGATTACTGTGATGTTTTTTCGTGGTGTGCAGTACAGATGCTCGTGGTTTTTGTTGTATTTTATCTTCTATCATATTAGTGAGCAAGCGGGGGGTGTATATTGTAGCGTCCCGGAAGAGTTAGTGCTGCAAGGGGTTCTGGGTATTTGTTCTGTTGTGTTTATGTTGTGTTACGGTGCGGATGTTCTCCCGAAATGTGTTTGTCATTCTTGTTTGGTGTGGGTTCACAGTGTGGCGCATATTTGTAACAGTGTTAAAGTTGTTTATACGGTCACCCTCAATGTGACCTGTATGGCTGTTGACCAAGTATGCGTTGCATTCACTTGTGTGTGTGAAAAGCCGTAGGTATTATGTGTTTGGGCTGGCACGCAAAGGCAGTGCCTTTAAGGTTTATTGGCGCTCTGTACTTCTCCCTACGTCCGTGTACACAGCGGCGATTTAAAAAGTCATACATTTTACTTTTTGAAACTGAATGTGAGTGTGAATGTTGATTGTCTATCTGTGTTGGCCCTGTGATAAGGTGGCGACTTGTCCAGGGTGTACCCCGCCTTCTGCCCGAATGCAGCTGAGATAGGCTCCAGCACCCCCCGCGACCCTGAACGGGACAAGCGGCAGAAAATGGATGGATGGATGGAAACCGATCCCGTTAATTTCCGATATTACATTTTAAAGCATTTATCGGCCGATAATATCGGCAGTCCGATATTATCGGACATCTCTAGTGAAATGACATAATCTCCCACGGCAAACCAGACTGTATCTCACGGCACACAGTGGTTGAAAAACACTGCTTTAATGCGCCTTATATATGAAAAAAGATACAAAATAGACCATTCATCGGCAGTGCGCCTTATAATCAATTGCGCCATGTGGTCCGGAAAATACGGTAGTCAGAAAAGATAAAGTACTTTATTGACGCATATTATTTTCAGGCTTTTGGGGACCAGATAAAATGATGTGGCGGGCCAGATCTGGCCCCGGGGTCTTGAGTTAGACACGTGTGGTCTAAAACCATCATCTTATATGCCATACTCTACTTCTACTACTACTACTACTACTACTACTAAATACCTTTGGTCTGCAAATTCCTGCGATTCCTGCATGGCATCACTTCACCTTGACAAATTGCAGGGGCCCCCAAGCTGTGTGGCAGGGCACCGGGCCAAAAACACAACGTGGAGCTGGCATTACATTGCAGGGGCAGAGACACACGTGGACGCAGTAAAGCCCAAAACACTGTCGACGAACACGCCGCTGCCTTTTAATCAAGGCGTGTCATTACATGTGTCTATATTGTCTTTTATGGCCACTTGCCATACAGCTCCTTGTTCTTTTTTTTTGGCCTGGATCCAGATTGCTGCGGGAGCGCCATGATTTGTTATTAAATAACTGCGGCGGCGGCGGCGTCTGTTGGAACCATTTCCCGCTTTGCTGCAGCGTTGTTTTGACAGGCGCAAAGAGAGAGACGTTAAGAGGAGCTCTGGGTCGGCCTTGTTATTTATTGGGAGGCGCTGCAGGAATGTTGATGGTTAGTTCTTTTTTAGATACCGGCCCAGTGGCATTTAGTCGGTTGCTGCGGGGATGTTGCTTAAACGTGCACATGGATTAGGTCGAGCTATTTACCCTCTTTTATTTAAGGCGGCGGTGTCAAACTCATTTTAGCTGAGGGGCCGCACGGAGGAATAAATCTACTCCCGAGTGGGCCGGAATGGTAAAATCATGGCATGATAACTTAAAAAATAAAAGCAACTACAGGTTGTTTTCTTTGACTTACTTTTACTTTGGCCAAAAATAGAACAAAAGCCTTCTGAAAACGTACAAATCGCAAATAATTCTCTGGTCAAAACACTTCAAATTTGCTGAAAATTCTGAGGAAATTGGTGGAGCTTCAAAAACACAATGAGCTTAGATTTGGTCTCAGTGTATCTACAAAGCCAGGATTAAACTTTTAAGGCAGAGTCTTCCTGGGATTGAACTAGGGCTGCAACTAACGATTAATTTGATAATCGATTAATCGGTCTATAATTACTTTGATTAATCGATTAATAATCGGATAAAAGAGACAAACTACATTTCTATCCTTTCCAGTATTTTATTGAAAAAAAACCCAGCATACTGGCACCATACTTATTTTGATTATTGTTTCTCAGCTGTTTGTACATGTTGCAGTTTATAAATAAAGGTTTATTAAAAAAAAAAAAAATTGCCTCTGCGCATAGCATAAATCCAACGAATCGATGACTAAATTAATCGCCAACTATTTTTATAATCGATTTTAATCGATTTAATCGAATAGTTGTTGCAGCCCTAGATTGAACAAAAACACAACATACCAGCTCGGTGGCCTTGTGTTCAGAGTGTCCGCCCTGACACTGGGAGGTTGTGAGTTCAAACCCCAGCCGAGTCATACCAAAGACTACAACAAATGAGACCCATTACCTCCCTGCTTGGCACTCAGCATCAAGGGTTGGAATTGGGGGTTGAATCACCACAATGATTCCCGAGCGCGGCGCACGCTGTTGCTCACTGCTCCCCTCACCTCCCAGGGGATGGGTCAAATGCAGAGGACACATTTCACCACACCTAGTGTGTGTGTGTGTGACTAATAATTGGAACTTTTAACTTTAAACTCTTCTAGGTATCAAATACCTCCTTTGCCATGTCCACGTATCAATCCAGTGCTAACTCAACAAACCGTAAGAAACGGAGGTAAAAACTATTCAAAAGGGTTCAGTTCACTTTTCTCGTGTTTGACCGAGACATTTTGGGGCAACGAGGGTGCCAAACGGCGATGTGTTCGAAGCAGAAGATGTAAAAACGGCAGGTTTTAAGTTTCACGTGGGTCGAGGAGGAGGAGGAGCCACAGTCCCCCTTTTACTGTGTACCTCTTGCTTGGCCCCGGTATAAACCGGTTGCTTGCCTAACAGAATTGCTATTGTGGCATCCAGTGGACACATTTAGAACAACAGTTTATTTTGTTAAAAAAAAAAAAAAAAAGCAGCTGTGTAACACATGGCACACTGACAAAGTTTAACCTATTGTTACTATAACAATCTACAAGGTTAATATAGTGTGCTTCTCTTTCTTCCTCTCCATTTTTCTGCTTTCTTTTGCATCTCTAGTTATTATGTATATGTATTGTTGCATTTGAACAACTGTATTGTTGATAATGAAGGTAAATTATGGGTATTCATTATCAATAGCGCTATTTATATTGGTATTTGTATTGCTCCATTTGTATTGAATAATGCTCATTGTCATTTCTGTATTATTATTTATTTCACTAGCTGCTTCTTTGCTATTACTTTTACTATCATATTTGTACATGTCCTATTTGCTGATGTTGCTCTATTGTTGTTATTGTTGTGTTTGCTGTTGTTGTTTTTGTCTCTCTGTTTTATCCCCCTCTTGTCCCCACAATTTCTCCCTCTTTCTTCCTTTTTTCTCTTTCTATCCCCTCCTGCTCCGGCCCGGCTGCACCAAATGATAATATAAATCCATTTAATATAGTCAAATACAAATAAGGCAACAAGAGAAGTATCCCTCACTTCTATTTTTTAAAGTAAATTTGTATAGCCGATACGGGTATCTACATCAACTATATGATTTGACACAAAAAAAAAGAAACTCATTTTTATACTTGGCAAACTCATCACGCGAGCCGGAAAAAACCTGTTCGCGGGCCATACGTTTGACACCCCTGATTTAAGGCTAGCCCAGATTTTAAAGAGGGTTCTCCTTGGAAACCGTGTGTGTACTAGTCAAACAGCCATATAAAGTTCATTGGTGGCATTCACCCAATGGCATTTACAGCTAATGTATTTTGGGTATTTATGTGAACCACGCCTTCTGGTTCCAAATGTGGTTTTGGGTTTCATAATGGACAATTTGACTGAATCTGGAGTGCTTTTGTCCCTTTGTGCATGCATGTGCAACAGACCGGAGCAATCATTCCAAGACACCTCCTTCATGCGGTGGAGCTCAGTTGACTGCTGGTGAGAAAACAAACTTGGCAAAGGGACCGATCCGGTTTGACTCTTAAAGTTTGCAACTTCCAGGTGGTAAACAGATGACTTGGGTCTAGCGTGTGTGCGGTTAAGTTGTCGTCATAAATGCTCAAAGCAGAAGGCCTCCTTCCTAACACCATATGAAAAAGGATCATTTGGTCCACGACTGCACCCCCTCAGGGGATGTTCACGCCAGGCTTTTGGACTGCAGCCTGATAAACTGGCTGGTTTTGGGTGCTCCTTTGTGTCGTCATGCAAGGTTTTTTTGGTAAAACAAGTCTCAAAGTGGGAATGTACTTCATCTTTCCACCTCTAAATGCTAAAAATTAGGGGTATGGGAAAAAAATCGATTCGAATCGCGATTCTCACGTTGTGCGATTCAGAATCAATTCTCTTTTTTTTTTTTTAAATCGATTTTTTTTTTTTTTTTTTAAATTAATCAATCCAACAAAACAATACACAGCAATACCATAACAATGCAATTCAATTCCAAAACCAAACCCGACCCAGCAACACTCAGAACTGCAATAAACAGAGCAATTGAGAGGAGACACAAACACGACACAGAACAAACCAAAAGTAGTGAAACAAAAATGAATATTATCAACAACAGTATCAATATTAGTTACAATTGCAACATAGCAGTGATTAAAAATCCCTCATTGACATTATCATTAGACATTTATTAAAAAAAAAAAAAAAAAGAACAATAGTGTGACAGTGGCTTACACTTGCATCGCATCTCATAAGCTTGACAACACACTGTGTCCAATATTTTCACAAAGATAAAATAAGTCATATTTTTGGCTCTTTTAATAGTTAAAACAAATTTACATTATTGCAATCAGTTGATAAAACATTGTCCTTTACAATTATAAAAGCTTTTTTACAAAAATCTCGTACTCTGCTTGCATGTCAGCAGACTGGGGTAGATCCTGCTGAAATCCTATGTATTGAATGAATAGAGAATCGTTTTGAATCGGGAAAATATCGTTTTCGAATCGAGAATCGCGTTGAATCGCAAAAAATCGATTTAGAATCGAATCGTGACCCCAAGAATCGATATTAAATCGAATCGTGGGACACCCAAAGATTCGCAGCCCTACTAAAAATATTTGTACAAATAGTTAAATCTGTAGCCTGCCAGAGTGTTCATATAATACTGTAAATTCCGGACTATAAGCAGCTACTTTTTTTCCTACACTTTGAGCCCTCCAGCTTCTAAAACGGTGCGGATAATTTATGGATTTTACTTTGCTGATGGCCATAATGTATAACCTATATAATAGTTTAAAAAGCAAAACAAACAAATACATTGAATTGTTTGTGCTATGGCTCCATCTTTTGGACGAGTCCTTTGTGTCGTCATACAAGGTTTTTTGGTAATACGAGTCTCAAAGTGGGAATTACTTCATCTTTCCACCTCTAAATACTGAAAATGTTTGTACAAATAACTGCTGCACCTTTTTTGACTATTTACTGGTGTACTGTAGCCTGCCAGAGTGTTCATATAATACCGTAAATTCCGGACTATAAGCAGCTACTTTTTTCCTACACTCTGAGCCCTGCGGCTTCAAAAACGTTGCGGATAATTTATGGATTTTTCTTTGCTGATGGCCATAATGTATAACCTATATAATAGTTTAAAAAACAAAACAAGCAAATACATGGAATTGTTTGTTATGGCTCCATCTTTTGGACGAGTCCTTTGTGTCGTCATACAAGGTTTTTTGGTAAAACAAGTCTCAAAGTGGGAATTACTTCATCTTTCCACCTCTAAATACTGAAAATGTTTGTACAAATAACTGCTGCACCTTTTTTAGCTATTTACTGGTGTACTGTAGCCTGCCAGAGTGTTCATATAATACCGTAAATTCCGGACTATAAGCAGCTACTTTTTTCCTACACTCTGAGCCTTGCGGCTTCAAAAACGGTGCGGATAATTTATGGATTTTTCTTTGCTGATGGCCATAATGTATAACCTATATAATAGTTTAAAAAACAAAACAAGCAAATACATGGAATTGTTTGTTATGGCTCCATCTTTTGGACGAGTCCTTTGTGTCGTCATACAAGGTTTTTTGGTAAAACAAGTCTCAAAGTGGGAATTACATAATCTTTCCACCTCTAAATACTGAAAATGTTTGTACAAATAACTGCTGCAACTTTTTTGACTATTTACTGGTGTACTGTAGCCTGCCAGTGTTCATATAATACCGTAAATTCCGGACTATAAGCAGCTACTTTTTTCCTTCACTTTGAGCCCTCCAGCTTATAAAACGGTGCGGCTAATTTATGGATTTTTCTTTGCTAATGTATAATATATGTAATAGTTTAAAAAACAAAACAAGTAAATACATTGAAAAGGTGTGTTTGTGCTATGGCTCCATCTTTTGGACAAGTTCGCTCACTGAAAAGTCTTTCCAGTTAGTGCTTTTAACCGGAAGTAGAAGCATGTTTTTTTTGATTGATTGATTGAAATTTTTATAAGCAGACTGCACAGTTCAGTACATAATCCGTACAATTGACCACTAAATGGTAACACCCGAATACGTTTTTCAACTTGTTTAAGTCGGGGTCCACGTAATCAATTCATGGTTCCGTCTCATAGCCGTCCGTGGCGCTTCTACTCGTATGGATTCTTTATTCATCACTCCTAGCGACATTTGTGAGTTTCACAATATAACTAAAACTGTTCATACTTACTAAACCGTTCCATGTGTAATGTCTGTAGGAGTGTTTTCTTGCATATTTGTGCTATCGTAATGTAATAAAGCTAGCGTCGTTAGCATTAGCTAATATGCTAAGTGTCTGTGTTAGTATAATTAACTTACAATGGCATTCTTTTTCTATTGTTTCAGTTGTGTAAACTCACCTAAACGTCACTGTGGAGTTATTGAGTCTGTTCCGCAGTTCCTGAGTCCATGACGATGACTTCTGTTTTGTTTGACCACCCGTTTTTACTGCCGTGTTACAGACATTGTTTAAAAGCTATTAAGGTATTTCAATATTTACACAATCTTTTTGTTTAAATAACGCTTGCAAGTTGCGGCTAATGGGAGTCACCGTTGTGCCTTCAAAGTCCTCTAAAACAACTTCAAAACCCTCCAGCAACGTTTTATATACACGCTGCAATTGATTGATTGATTGACTGAAACTTGTATTAGTAGATTGCACAGTACAGTACATATTCCGTACAATTGACCACTAAATGGTTACACCCGAATAAGTTTTCCAACTTGTTTAAGTTGGGGTCCACGTTAATCAATTCATGGCAAATATATATACAATGTAGTAACAGACACGTTCTTAACAATATGTAATATGTACAACATTTACCGTATTTTGGTAATTTTCTGCATTACCTGAACTTCTTTTTTCAGCGCATTTAATTCCGTTTCCATAACAACACATTTCTGACTTCCGGCAATACCTATTTCTGGAAAAAAAAACGCAAGTGAAGTGAATTATATTTATATAGCGCTTTTCTCTAGTGACTCAAAGCACTTTTACATAGTGAATCCCAGTATCTAAGTTACTTTTAAACTAGAGATGTCTTTTTAAAACGCCGCTGTACGGAGCGGTGCATATCCGGTAAAACACGGACGTAGGGCATACTTGCCAACCCTCCCGATTTTCCCGGGAGACTCCCGAATTTCAGTGCCCCTCCCGAAAATCTCCCGGGGCAACCATTCTCCCGAATTTCTCCCGATTTCCACCCGGGCAATAATATTGGGGGCGCGCCTTAAAGGCACTGCCTTTAGCGTCCTCTACAACCAGTCGTCACATCCGTTTTTCCTCCATACAAACAGCGTGCCAGCCCAGTCACATAATATATGCGGCTTTTACACACACATAAGTGAATGCAAAGCATACTTGGTCAACAGCCATACAGGTCACACTGAGGGCGGCCGTATAAACAACTTCAACACTGTTACAAATATGCGCCACACTGTGAATCCACACCAAACAAGAATGACAAACACATTTCGGGAGAACATCCGCACCGTAACACAACATAAACACAACAGAAGAAATACCCAGAGCCCCTTGCAGCACTAACTCTTCCGGGACGCTACAATATACACCCCCGCTACCACCAATCCCCCCCCACGCCCGTCCGTGGATCGATTGGTACCCGGCCGCACAACAACAAAAAAAAGATTTATTTTTTATTTTTTTATTAAATCAACATAAAAAACACAAGATACACTTACAATTAGTACACTAACCCAAAAAACCTACCTCTCTCATTCACACAAAAGGGTTGTTTCTTTCTGTTATTGATATTTGTGGCTCCTATATTATACATCAATATAGATCAATATACAGTCTGCAGGGATACAGTCCGTAAGCACACATGATTGTATTTTTTTATGACAAAAAAAAAAAAAAAGCTGTGTGCCTTCATTGTTTTTGTAGCTGTTGTTTTGAGGCATGTTTTAAAAAAAAATAATGCACTTTGTGAAAGTCAAAGTATTGTATTTCCCATAGTTGTAATGGGTATCAGGATTATCTCAGGAAGAGCATGTCCCAAATTCCAAGCTGTTTTGTGGCATGTTAAAAAAAAGAATGCACTTTTTGACTTCAATAATAAATATGGCAGTGCCATGTTGGCACTTTTTTCCATAACTGGAGTTGTAGTTGTTCTCTTATTTTGGAAAACCTTGTTTTTGGATTGATTGATTGAAACTTGTATTAGTAGATTGCACAGTACAGTACATATTCCGTACAATTGACCACTAAATGGTAACACCCCAATAAGTTTTTCAACTTGTTTAAGTCGGGGTCCACGTTAATCAATTCATGGTAAAGTTACTTTGTTTAATGCATCCAGCGGGGCATCACAACAAAATTAGGCATACTAATGTGTTAATTCCACGGCTTTATATATCGGTATCGGTTGCTATCGGAATCGGTAATTAAGAGTTGGACAATATCGGATATCTGCAAAAAAGCCATTATCGGATATCTCTAATTTAAACCAGTGGGTGGCACTGGGAGCAGGTGGGTAAAGTGTCTGGGCCAAGGACACAACGGAAGTGACTAGCATGGCGGAAGCGGGGATCGAACCTGGAACCCGCAAGTTGCTGGCACAGCCACTCTACCAACCGAGCTATACCGCCCATATACTGCCAACAGATTCCCACCTCTAACCTGGACTGTCAGTCAGTCAGGAAAAAGCAGGCTGTCGGAAAATGTTTTGCTTTAAATCAGGGGTCACCAACCTTTTTGAAAGCAAGAGCTACTTCTTGGGTACTGATTAATGCGAAGGGCTACCAGTTTGATACACACTTAAATAAATTGCCAGAAATAGCCAATTTGCTCAATTTACCTTTAACTCTATGTTATTATTAATAATTAATGACATTTACACTTAATTAATCGGTTTAAAAGAGGGGAAAACACGAAAAAAATGACAATTAAATTTTGAAACATAGTTTATCTTCAATTTCGACTCTTTAAAATTCAAAATTCAACCGAAAAAAAGAAGAGAAAACTAGCTAATTCGAATCTTTTTGAAAAAATTAAAAAAAGAATTTATGGAACATCATTAGTAATTTTTCCTGATTAAAATTACTTTTAAAATTTTGATGACATGTTTTAAATAGGTTAAAATCCAATCTACACTTTGTTAGAATATATAACAAATTGGACCATGCTATATTTCTAACAAAGACACATCATTATTTCTTCTAGATTTTCCAGAACAAAAATTTTAAAAGAAATTCAAAAGACTTTGAAATAAGATTTAAATTTGATTCTACAGATTTTCTAGATTTGCCAGAATATTGTTTTTGAATTTTAATCATAACAAGTTTAAAGAAATATTTCACAAATATTCTTCGTCGAAAAAACAGAAGCTGAATTGAAGAATTAAATTAAAATGTATTTATTATTCTTTACAATAAAAAAATACATTTACTTGAACATTGATTTAAATTGTCAGGAAAGAAGAGGAAGGAATTTAAAAGGTAAAAAGGTATATGTGTTTAAAAATCCTAAAATAATTTTTAAGGTTGTATTTTTTCTCTAAAATTGTCTTTCTGAAAGTTATAAGAAGCAAAGTAAAAAAAAATTAATGAATTTATTTAAACAAGTGAAGACCAAGTCTTAAATCACCAAAAATGATTCCCGGGCGTGGCGCCGCTGCTGCCCACTGCTCCCCAAGGGGATGGGTCAAATGCAGAGGACAAATTTCACTACATCTGGTGTGTGTGTGACAATCATTGGTACTTTAATCTTAATCTTAATCTTTAAAATATTTTCTTGGATTTTCAAATTCTATTTGAGTTTTGTCTCTCTTAGAATTAAAAATGTCGGGCAAAGCGAGACCAGCTTGCTAGTAAATAAATAAAATTTAAAAAATTAGAGGCAGCTCACTGGTAAGTGCTGCTATTTGAGCTATTTTTAGAACAGGCCAGCGGGCTACTCATCTGGTCCTTACGGGCTACCTGGTGCCCGCGGGCACCGCGTTGGTGACCCCTGCTTTAGATGGACAGTAGAGCAGTGTGTTGGTCAATCAAAGCAACCTAACCAACTGTAACCTTTTCAAGCGGCTCGGGTTGCTCTCCTGTTTCCAGCCGGGATTCATAGCATGCTACTTAAATATATGTTCCATGCATTAGGTCACATGGGAACACAAACGTGCAGCCGTTGCGTCTGTAGTGGTGGAGTAGTTTCCACGTCTCGGCGCTGGAGCCTGCATGCTGCCGTCACACGTCTGTGTCGGAATGTCAGGACCCTTGGTAAAAATGGCACGCTGTTAAATGTGTGCGCACAAGATGGCTTTTGTGCTTTTGGCGGAAGGAGGCCTGGATCTGAGCCTCTGAAAGGTGCGTGTCACGGTATAGACCACAGGTGTCAAACTCAAGGAACGTCACATCATTTTATATGGCCCGCCAGAGCCTAGGAAAATATGCAGTACCTTATCTTTTCGTACTATTATATTATTATTATTATTTGTACAATAAATAAATAGTAATTATTATTTGTTCTTTCCATTTTGACCAAAAAAAAAATGCACTGCATGAAATTACATACCTTTTAAATGTTAATGTTATGCAATATTGCAACAAATACTATATTACCATATGTGGAGGGGGGCCGTGGCCTGCGGGCCTGCAGCGAAGCGGGCTGTGCCAGGACCGGCCTTGAAATCAGCGTCAGGTGCGTAGATGGCCCACCTGGGCCTGGTTATTGAATCACCTGTCGCTCTGTTATAAGCAGCAGCCAGGAGGAGAGACGGGGTGGAGTGGGAGTTAGAGCTGGAGGAGAGTTAGAGCGAGAGTGACAGTGACACTGACCTTGTGCTGAAAAGCAGACAAATAAACCAACATTAAACCCTGAAACCTGGGCTCTCATGTCGGTGATTGGTGGTCTGGAGAACCCACTGGGGGGGCAACCTCCACACCATAGTTTCCACACATTTGTATTTGTTAAAATTAAAATAAATATCTGCTTGACCTATGGTTTCAAAGCAAGTTATCCATCAAATTGTACACTTTAAAAAGGACAGTAGATATTACGTTAAAATTACAATGTTTTTACAGCATATTCAATTGAAAACTGTAAATTGAATAAAAACTCTACCCCTGTTTTTACTATAAAATGTTGCCGACTACGCTGCTTTCTTTTTTTTTTACTGTAAAATCTACGGTTATTGTTGCTGTAAATGGGGAAAAATGGTTGCACAGTTATTTTACGGCAACAAACTGGCAGCTCAGTTGCCAGAATTAAAAAACAACAGTGGTACTGTTTTTCTATTTACAGTAATATGTTGAACAGACTACATTAAATTTTACAGTAAGATTCTGACAACTAAGCTGACAGAATTAAAAAATAACAGTGGTACTGTTTTTCTATTTACAGTAATATGTTGTACAGACTACCTTAAATTTTGCAGTAAGATTCTGGCAACTAATTTGCCAGTATTTTACAGTAAAATAACTGTGGTACCATTTTTAAAATGGTAAATAAACAGTGGGTAATGTTTTCCATCCACATATAATGTTTAAAAAAAAAAACTGTAGATTTTGCATTCCAAAGAATGGTGACCTGAATTTTAATTAGACTTAGACTTCCTTTTATTGTCATTCGAATTTGAACATTACAGTTAAAGTTAAAGTACCAATGATTGTCACACACACACTAGGTGTGGCGAAATTATTCTCTGCATTTGACCCATCACCCTTGATCACCCCCTGGGAGGTGAGGGGAGCAGTGAGCAGCAGCGGTAGCTGCGCCCTGGAATCATTTTTTGGTGATTTAACCCCCAATTCCAACCCTTGATGCTGAGTGCCAAGCAGGGAGGTAATGGGTCCCATTTTTATAGTCTTTGGTATGACTCGGCCGGGGTTTGAACTCACAACCTACCGATCTCAGGGCGGACACTAACCACACTACAGATAAGAATGCAATTTCGTTGTGTTAGCTCGATGAAAGAGCAATAAGGTGCAGATTAGGGCTGCAACAATTTATCGATTAAAATCGATTATAAAAATAGTTGGTGATTAATTTAGTCATCGATTCGTTGGATCTATGCTATGCGCATGCGCAGAGGCTAATTATTATTATTATTATTTTTTTATATGAACCTTTATTTATAAACTGCAACATTTACAAACAGCTGAGAAACAATACTCAAAATAAGGATGGTGCCAGTATGCTGTTTTTTTCCCAATAAAATACTGGAAAGGATATACATGTAGTTTGTCTCTTTTAACCGATTATTAATCGATTAATCGAAGTAATAATCGACAGATTAATCGATTATCAAATTAGTTGTTAGTTGCAGCCCTAGTGCAGATATAAATAAATAGATTACTGTACAGATAAAATGATTGCACTTTTTCATATCCATCCAGGTTTATGTATGTATGTTAGATTGTCTTTATATTCCAGTGAGTTAATCCGTTTTTTTTGGGGGGGGGGGAATTAAGGGAATTATTTTGATGCGTTCAAGAGTCTTATGGCCTGAGGGAAGAAGCTGTTACAGAACGTGATGTAATGTGAAATATACAGATTTTTTTTCTTTTACAGTGTACGCAAAAAAAAAAAAAAAGTGATAATAAAATGCATAGGCAAATTCGTCAATCATTCACTGTTAAAAGCGGCCCTCTGATGACTGCGATGTGGCCCTCAATGAAAACCAGTTTGACAGCCCTGGTATAGACCGAGTTCAGCGCTCCACTATATGACGGAGGATGATGAGTATCGACGTGTGCTGTGAGATACGGAGTGGAGGGTGGTGGTGGTGCCCGGGACCTCCATGCAGGGTTATTGATCTTGGCCCCCCTTTTCAATGGCTATGGCCCCAGGAGACTTGGCTGTGGTGTGACAGAGGGCTCAAAGCATTTTAGGGATCGGCCTTTTGGCTAACTGGGCCCTAATTTGTCACAGACACAATTGTCTTTATTGGGTCTTGTGCGGTCGCCCCCCCCCTTAGCCCTCCGTCTGGTCCCCCCCCTCGCCATCCCCCTGGCTTGTCAAACAGTCTCTTATCTCCACCATGCTAACGACCTGCTTCACAAAGGTTCAGCGCTGCCTGCTGCACATCATGCGTTTGTTTAAACTGATGCACTTTTCTCCATATTTGGAGGTCTTCCAACCAGTGGCAGCCACTTTTTCGCTTGGGCCCGACAAACCCGGCAGAGGTCAAATCTTATGACGCGGGTATTGACGACGTGCCTCATCTAATAACCGCGCTACTATCAAATTGGAGAAGTGCCGTCAACATCCTGCGCAATCAATGAATCCATCCATCCATCCATCCATCCCCCACATCCCCGAGCAGCAGCAGCCATTAACCCTTCTTGTCCCGGCATGCCTGCCTGCCCTCACTAAAATGGTGCCTGTACTTCTCAGACCTCTTTTTGCATGTAATGCTCGCGTTGCAGTTACGCATCGGCCTTTTAAGGCGTCATGGTTCTGTGTAGAGCTGAAACGATTCCTCAAGTTATTCGAGTAATTCGATTACAAAATATATTATAGGAATTTCTGCTGCCCCGAGGCGTCGTTATGTTTTTTTTTACGGCATTTTGCCTCGTTTAGCAAACAGTAGTCGAAGCTGTTTAGGTCAGGGGTGTCCAAACTTTTTCCACTGAGGGCATGTGGGGGCCATTTTGATATTTTTCATTTTCAAACCATAACAAAATATATGGATTTTGTTTGTTTTTAACCTCTAGGGCTCCTGGGGACCATAAAGGGTCTAAGTCGTTAAAATGTTAAAAACAAGTCAAATTATTATTTTTTTAATTTATATAACGCTTACAGTAAATCTCTACAGTATATCAACTTAAGGTTGATATAAAGTTTAAAGAAACCAAAAGGTTTTATGCCTTTTCTGTCAGACAACTTAGTTTTTTATAATAAAACTGAAATATGCAGTATTTCCCCGACTGCCCAAAACATTCAAAAAGCAATGTTTGATGTGAAATAATTAGAGCCTTAAAAATATCAATAATGCAGGACACCATTGATATTAATTCATTATTATTTTTGAGTAATCACAGTGAACCGATAAATAAAATCCCATTAAATATATTTGGGATCCAAAAGGTGCCCCACTCAGAAAGTGATACATTGTTGTTATTTTCTTTACTTTCAACACTTAAGTTACGAGCTCAACTTCAGATATATCTGTCGATTTTACGTTTGAACTATTATTTTGTTTGTTTTATGCTCTTTTGTCAAATAAAATGTTGATGTTTTTGTGTGGCAACCACAAAATATATGCAATATTTCCCACATAAAACATTGTGAAATATTTGAAATAATTGGAGCCTTGAATAGGTCAATAATTCATTATAACATACATTTTTTTTTTTTGGAGCAATGGCAAAAAAAGAAAAAAGAAAGATAGACAAAAGAAAAAAAAGCTTTGTGTCAACTAGGGCTGCAACTAACGATTAATTTGATAATCGATTAATCTGTCGATTATTACTTCGATTAATCGATTAATAATCGGATAAAAGAGACAAACTACATTTCTATCCTATCCATTATTTTATTGGGAAAAAAACCCAGCATACTGGCACCATACTTATTTTGATTATTGTTTCTCAGCTGTTTGTAAATGTTGCAGTTTATAAATATAGGTTTAGTAAAAAAAAAAAAATATATATATATATATTTTTTTTATTAAAAAAAACAAAACTCTGCGCATAGCATAGATCCAACGAATCGATGACTAAATTTAGTTTATTCGAGTACTCGATTAATCGACCGGGATATTCGGTAGAATACTCGATTACTAAAATATTCAATAGCTGCAGCTCTAGTTTTGTGGATTGTCAGAAATGCGGGGAGTCCCCACTTGGTCAACAATAAACAAGCTCATTTCTCCATTTCCTTCCAATATTAATACCCAAAGTGGAGAGTTGAACCCGTTGAACCAGCTGGCCCAATAATAGCTGTTAGTATAAGCCACTAGGGAAACTTTGGACCCTTATTTCTACCAGCCATCAGCTACTGCTCACTTCTCTTTGCGTTATTCTGATCCCTGATTTGGCCCCGCGCCAGTCAGTCACGTACGTCCATAATGTGATTAGGCCACCCACAGCCTGGCCTGTAAACCTGCTAACTGCATGTAAAGGGGCTGAAAGGAACATTGACGGATAAAAAGGGGCCGGTTTCTCCCCCTCGGCTCCACACCAAGGCCAGGATTCGGCAAGCGTGGTCACATTGTTGCAATGTAGCCGCTTTTTACTGAAATCCAATAACTTGCGGTGTTGGTGCAAGTTCAATCGTGCGGCAGTTTTCATTCGTAATCCTTGTACATTTTTAGTCTACTTTATACCTTTTTCTTTTCGCCCTCTTTTTGTGCCCTTGTGTGCATTATCCTTTCCATCCTTATTCTTTCCATCCTTTGTTACTGAGCTACTGTGTGGAACAATTTCCCTTGTGGATCAATAAAGTTTGTCTAAGTCTAATCCGTTCCAAAAGGTCGGACGGAAACAGAAGCAATATTTAAATTAAGAGATGATATAATTAAAATATATGAACACAAAACACATTTGATCTGGAATATTTCAAGTTCTACATGCGGTAAATGAAGCGTAATGCATATTAATGAGGAATGAGATGGATAGATGAATGCTAGACATACAGTAGGGGTGGACAATAAAGCGATATCAGTATACAAAACCCAAAACCAGTAAAGTTGGCACATTGTGTAAATGGAAAATACAAACAGAATACAATGATTTGCAAATCTTTTTCAACCTACATTCAATTGAATAGACTGCAAAGACAAGATACTTAACGTTCAAACTGGAAAACTTTTTTTTTGGCAAATATTAGCTCATTTGGAATTTGATGCCTGCAACATGTTTAAACAAAGCTGGCACAAGTGGCAAAAAGACTGAGAAAGTTGAGGAATGCTGGTAATACCACGCTCACCCTTTAGAGCACAGCTGTAACTTCCTGGTACTAAACCTGCCAAAAAAAAGTTATTATCAGGTTTCTCCATGTTTACATTTTCACACTTTGCACTATTTTGTTGCACTTTATTAGGCCTTTTTTACGTGTTCTATATTTTTGCGCCTTCATTTTAAGAGCTTATCAAGTGGGATTTTAGAAATGTGTTTACATTGTTTTCCTGCATGCTTGTGTTGACATTTCCTTTCCTTTTTGTTGATAGCTTAGAGCAGTGGTCCAGTACGGTACCGGTCCGTAGATCGATTGGTACCGGGCCGTACAAGAAATTAAAAAAAATAAAATAATAATAATATATTTTTTTATTTATTTAATCAACATAAAAACACAAGATGCGCTTACAATTAGTGCACCAACCCAAAAAACCTCCCTCCCCCATTTACACCCATTCACACAAAAGGGTTGTTTCTTTCTGTTATTAATATTCTGGTTCCTACATTATATATCAATATAGATCGATACAGTCTGCAGGGATACAGTCCGTAAGCACACATGATTGTATTTTTTTGACAAAAAAAAATAGAAAAATAAAATACCATACCATAAAAATATCAATAATTATCAATATTGACCAACATAAAACACATATTTTGTGATACTGTTTTCAGCTGAATCGGCCAGCCCTATTTTGACGTCGAGTCAACCCTTGTCGGCCCTCGTTAGACTTTGCTCCCAGTTCTTTCTTAAATTCAATGTTTCTCACATTCTTTATCAAATATGCTGGCACTCGCCACTTTCCCTGGCCTCATCATGGCTTTTTTTCCCGGTTGTACTCAATAAAGATAAAAACAAGTCCACAACGCTATGGGCGCTGGATTTCCACAGAATAATACAAAGGCTAACGGACTAGTTTGGTACATGCAATGTTTGGCCGTACGATAATGAAAAAGGCTTGCGAAATCATATCAAAATTCATTTTTCTTTCCCCTTATTTCCAAAATGCAGGAACTTCTCCCTGCACAGAACAGACAATCAGAAGTGTTTTTGTTTTACAAGAAACACTTAACAAAGAACACAAAATGAAAACTGACTCCCCCCAGATGCAAACCTTGAATTTGTTCTTCCAGAGAGAAGATAATATTGACAATGTCATCAAAGCCAATGTGGTAAAGATGTGGATGGTTCCTTTTAATTTTCAAAGTCCTCTAAAACAACTTCAAAACCCTCCAGCAACGTTTTATATACACACTGCAAGTAGATATACAATGTAGTAACCAATGTTAACCATAAACTGCCAAGATACCTGTGGCGGTGGGGGCGTGGCTATGGGCGTGGTCACCATGACATCATCGAGTAATTTGCATAATTTACTACAATGGTATGATTTTCTCTAAAAAGGCTCAAAAATGTATACTTACTAATTAATAACAGTTTTGTTTTAAACGTCCATCCATCCATCAATCCATCCATTTTACAATATAATTACAACACTTTATGTACATATTTATATACAGATTTGAACAATAAGTTATTCACTGAAATATATTTATTAATTGTGGTTCTTACAAAAAATATATCTTATAAAAATATAAAAGCTAAAATGTCTCTTAAAGCTCTGCCCCTTTAATTAGTGCATACTAAATAATTTAACTTTAGCCTACTACTACAACCATATTATTTACCAGCAACATAAAGTGAAACAGAGGCAGAGGTGTCCTGCCACAGTCAGTAACAAATAAACAGAAAACAGTAGTGGTGGTAGATAGACACAAAGCCTCATCAAACATCTGATCCACTGAACAAAGAGCTCCAAAAATCTTGATCCTACACTTCTCTTTTGTAAAGTAAATCTGAACAGCCGATATGGGCATCTACATCAACTATATGATTTGCCTGAGAAGCTGGACAAGACCAAAAAAAAAAAAAATCTATTTGTGGCGGCCTTAATTCTTTCGTGGCGGGCCGCCACAAATAAATGAATGTGTGGGAAACACTGAGTAACAGACACGTTCTTAACATGTAATATGTACAATATTTACCGTATTTTGGTCATTTTGTGCATTACCTGAACTTCTTTTCTTAGCGCATTATTTCCGTTTCCATAGCAACACGTTTCCGACTTCCGGCAACAAATACCCACTTCTAGAGAAAAAAAACGCGAGTGTGTTGCAATTATGGCAGACTTGGTAACAGACAACCAAGACGACTATTTTTGGACAAATGAGGATTCACAACCTTTATCTTTTTGAAGCTGGACATACTGAGGATAAACTGCTGCTTATATAAGAGAGACAAAGAGAGGGTGAAACTTTGGAGCAGACTGAAGCGGAGAGAGTGAGGTCAGCGGGACTCGACCCCGCAAGCATGTAACTTGGAGCCAATCTATGCCGACATTAATGGCGTGCTTAAACAAACTAAATCGGAAAAAAATACCCCCGGCAAACGGACAACTGTCCATCGAGTGAGTCACTATTATATTGATCATGATGCATGCCGCACGTCATATGCGTGTGTATATATGTACATTTACATGCGTGTGTGTAGTGTGTATCAATGTGTGTATATATATATATATATATATATATATATATATATATATATATATATATATATATATATATATATATATATATATATATATATATATATATATATATTAGGGGCTGCAACTAACGATTAATTTGATAATCGATTAATCTGTCGATTATTACTTCGATTAATAATCGGATAAAAGAGACAAACTACATTTCTATCCTTTCCAGTATTTTATTGAAAAAAAACAGCATACTGGCACCATACTTATTTTGATTATTGTTTCTCAGCTGTTTGTAAATGTTGCCGTTTTATAAATAAAGATTTATTTAAAAAAAATAAAAAATAAAATACTGGATAGGATAGAAATGTAGTTTGTCTCTTTTATCCGATTAGTAATCGATTAATCGAAGTAATAATCAACAGATTTAATCGATTATCAAATGAATCATTAGTTGCAGCCCTAATATGTGTAATATATATATATATATATATATATATATATATATATATATATATATATATATATATATATATATATATATATATATATATATATATATATATATATATATATATATATATATATATATATAATGTATAATTACGTGTGTATATATTACGTGCATATTAGGGTTGATACATGATACATGCCGCACGTCATATGCGTGTGTATATATGTATATTTATATGCGTGTGTATATTTGTGTGTGTGTGTTATATTTGTATTCTTATTGTTGCTTTTTATTTTTATTCTTATTGATATATTTTCTATTTTATTTCCATTTATGCCCCCATTATTTACTTTTTACTTTTTAAATTCGATCTCAATTCTGTACTCTGCAGCTGGAATTAAAATTTTCCTGAGGTAATCAAGAAAGTTCTATCCGTCTATCTATCATCTATCTGTCTATCTATCTGTGTGTGTGTGTGTGTATATATATGTATATATATATATATATATATATATATATATATATATATATATATATATATATATATATATATATATATATATATATAAAACTTAATTTTTCTTCCCCTTATTTCCGAAATGAAGGTACTTCTCCCTGTACAGAACAGACAATCAGAAGTATTTTAAATTTTTTTTGTAAGAATCAATTTACATAAAACACAAAATGAAAACTGACTCCCTGCAGATGCAAACCTTGAGTTTGTTCTTCCAGAGAGAAGATCATATTGACCATATCATCAATGCCAATGTGGTGAAGATGTGGATAGTTCCTCTTAACTTGAAATAGGCAGAATACTGAACTTAACATGCCTGAAGTCGATAAACATTTCCCCCAGCATTTGGTTTGGCCTAAACATTAGCAGGCAAGTGGAGCTTTGTGTGTTTTAAGACGTAATTTGAGCTGCAGGAGGTTCTGAGGTGACTGATCATGACGAGTGAAAACATCAGGAGCCACCTTAACCTGACAAAAAAGGATGACACGGCGTTAACATTCCTGCTTTCTGACCAAAGTCTCGCTTCAAGAGCCAACATGTCTGCTCATGGCCGACAGGTTTCATGTTCCCCAGTGCCTCTAAGGTCAAACACGTCTGTTCCGGAGTGCCGGTGGACCTTTCAAACTCTTTTTTCTGGATAAATAATGTAATTTTAGGACTATTCTGTCCCGGTATTGGATGTTTTTTTTTCCCTCTTTTTAAATGCATACTAAACTTGCCATTGAAAGACACGTTTGTCATTCTACGTCAGTTTGTAGGAGCTATAACCTGACACGGACTGGACAGCAGTCATGTTTAGACCTTTGTTCTGGCTTAATGTCAGGAACACCTTGACCTCCGACCCCTATGCTCTCATGACACACAGCCAGTGGATGCTTGTGTTTTTTTGTGTCAACACGTTTGTGTTCCACTAACATATCTTAACCCACAAGTGGCGTGCCGGCCAACATTACTCTCCTGCCTTTGCTAGTATTGTTGCGTAGTTATCATTGCCACAAAACATGGTCTTGTGATACAAGCCTTTAAGACAAATGGACAGTTCCTTGCGAAGTCCTGGGGGACATTTTTTTTTTAACCAATCCTGCTCAGTTTTCACAGACCTCTGCTTATCAGTCCTCTAGAGGACCAACGTTTGTGGTGATCCGACTAAACCCTCCAAGTAAGGATGGGCGATATAACATTGCAGCCTCTTGCAGTAGCGGTATCTACAAACCAGTGAAGTTGGC
Source organism: Entelurus aequoreus (assembly GCF_033978785.1). Taxonomy (NCBI): domain Eukaryota; kingdom Metazoa; phylum Chordata; class Actinopteri; order Syngnathiformes; family Syngnathidae; genus Entelurus; species Entelurus aequoreus. The sequence goes on from NC_084732.1 coordinate 15,889,286, forward strand.
ACGTTGTGTAAATTGTAAATAAAAACAGAATACACTGAATTGTAATTCCTTTTCAACTTATATTCAATTAAATAGACTGCAAAGACAAGATATTTAATGTTCAAACTGAGAAACTTCTTTTTTTTGTTGCAAATAATCATTAACTTAGAATTTAATGGCAGCAACACAATGCAAAAAAGTTGGCACAGGGGCATTTTTACCACTGTGTTACATGGCCTTTCCTTTTAACAACACTGTAAACGTTTGGGAACTGAGGAGACCAATTTTTGAAGCTATTCAGGTGGAATTCTTTCCCATTCTTGCTTGATGTACAGCTTAAGTTGTTCAACAGTCCGGTGTATCTGTTGTGGTATTTTAGGCTTCATAATGCGCCACACATTTTCAATGGGAGACAGGTCTGGACTACAGGCAGGTCGTTCTAGTACCCGCACTCTTTTACTACAAAGCCATGCTGTTGTAACACGTGGCTTGGCATTGTCTTGCTGAAATAAGCAGGGGCGTCCATGATAACGTTGCTTGGATGGCAACATATGTTGCTCCAAAACCTGTATGTACCTTTCAGCATTAATGGTGCCTTCACAGATGTGTAAGTTACCCATGCCTTGGGCACTAATACACCCCCATACCATCACAGATGCTGGCTTTTCAACTTTGCGCCTAGAACAATCCGGATGGTTCTTTTCCTCTTTGGTCCGGAGGACACGACGTCCACAGTTTCCTAAAACAATTTGAAATGTGGACTCGTCAGAACACAGAACACTTTTCTACTTTGCATCAGTCCATCTTAGATGAGCTCGGGCCCAGCGAAGCCGGCAGCGTTTCTGGGTGTTGTTGATAAATGGCTTTCGCTTCGCATAGTAGAGTTTTAACTTGCAGATGTAGCGACGAACTGTAGTTACTGACAGTGGTTTTCTGAAGTGTTCCTGAGCCCATGTGGTGATATCCTTTACACACTGATGTCGCTTTTTGAGGGATCGAAGGTCCGTAATATCATCGCTTACGTGCAGTGATTTCTCCAAATTCTCTGAACCTTTTGACGATATTACGGACCGTAGATGGTGAAATCCCTAAATTCCTTGCAATAGCTGGTTGAGAAATGTTGTTCTTAAACTGTTGGACAATTTGCTCACGCATTTGTTGACAAAGTGGTGACCCTCGCCCCATCATTGTTTGTGAATGACTGAACATTTCATGGAAGCTGCTTTTATACCCAATCATGGCACCCACCTGTTCCCAATTAGCCTGTTCACCTGACACATTTTGGGTCACTTTTTTTTTTTAACCCTTCCAGATGCATATTTAGATATTTTTCTAAATTAATTCTGATAAAGTATAATTGTTAAAAAAAAATTGTCCTGTTAAAGTACCTGAAACTACAAATAGTCGCTAATCCTATATCCTTAAACATTTTATTTTGCTTTTGTTAACATTTTCTAACAGATATTTAGACAGGGGCAGCACGGTGGAACAGGGGTTAGTGCATGTGCCTCACAATACGAAGGTCCTGAGTAGTCCTGGGTTTGATCCTATGCTCAGGATCTTTCTGTGTGGAGTTTGCATGTTCTCCCCGTGACTGCGTGGGTTTCCTCCGGGTACTCCGGCTTCCTCCCACCTCCAAACACATGCACCTGGGGATAGGTTGATTGGCAACACTAAATTGGTGAATGTGAGTGTGAATGTTGTCTATCTGTGTTGGCCCTGCGATGAGGGGGCGACTTGTCCAGGGTGTACCCCGCCTTCCGCCCGAATGCAGCTGAGATAGGCTCCAGCACCCCCCCCCCCCGACCCCTAAAGGGACAAGCGGTAGAAAATGGATGGATGGACCTGTGGGATGTTCCAAATAAGTGTTTGATGAGCATTCCTCAAGTTTCTCAGTCTTTTTTGCCACTTGTGCCAGCTTTTTGGAAAGCATGGTGCAGGTATCAAATTCTAAATGAGCAAATATTTGCAAAAATGATTACAAGTCTACCAGTTCGAAAGTTAAATATCTCGTCTTTGCAGTCTATTCAATTGAATATAAGTTGAAAAGGATTTGCAATTCATTGTATTCTGTTTTTATTCACCATTTACACAACGTGCCAACTTCACTGGTTTTGGGGTTTGTATACAGTCTTGTGGGGAAAAAAATCTATTGTGGTCGACTTAGCCTTTGATTGGAGAGGTTGTTTTTCAGCTGTCATTGCATTCATTTTTGATATGGCACAGAATGCAGAACGTGCAGTTCAAGCCCGTTGGCCCACCGAGTTTATAGCGGCCTTGAACGGCTACACCACAACAAGCTGGAGGTGCCAGAGAGTGAGGACGTGGAATGATAGTTCAAATATCCTGGCCCTTTAAGAAGACACCCCCCCTCCCCCCCTCCCCCCAAACCATGCACGTGTGTGAGATTATACATACCAGCAGGCTGATTTATCTGCTGTTATAATCGTTTATAATGGGTAAAGGTTAACACAAGTAGACAAATAGTGTACAAAGGTCTGTATTTTCTCCAAATGTAGCATTTACTTTCACGAGGTGATCCCATGGCATAATGCAAATATGCCATAATGCTGATAAGGAGCGATAGTGCAATAATGCTTTCATTGCAACAGTGCACAATCAGACCGACTATACCTTTTTTATTGTGTTCAAATGTCAAAGAGGTGTGTCCTTTTGGGACTTTGCGAGTGACAAAAATCTATCGTCTCCCTCACTTGTTTGGTCCTCTTTTGAAGTGGCGGCTTCTCGTGACATCATGAAGGAAAGCCCTCTTTCTTCATGAATACCGCCCGCCACTTTACGGAGGAGAGCGATCTATAGATTGTGTTGTAAAAAAATCAAACTGGCAGCCCTGTCCTTGTTTTTATTTATTTATTTTATTTTATTTTTTATTTTTTTATTCAACATATATATATATATATATATATATATATATATATATATATATATATATACACATACATACATACAGGGGCGCCGAAAAGGGGGGGGGGGGGGTGGGGTGGGGTAAAGGAGACGGATTCTAGGGGCCCATGATGGAGGGGGGCCCAGAGAGGCCCCTAATGATGATGAAATTATAATACAGAAAAAATAATGGGGGCCCTGTAAAGATTCTTTTCATGGGGCCCAAAATCCCTAGCGGCGCCCCTGTATACATACTGTTAATGGAAAAAGGATCCAGTTAAGACCCTCCCTCCCTTTCTAAGGCAGTCTAAAAATGAGTAGAGGTGACCACAACTGGGGTTGAACAATATATTCTAAAAACAGGATTAAGTACCGTATTTTCCGGACTATAAACCGCAACTTATTCTTATGCTTTACTGTTTTAGTATTTTATCTGTTTTAATGGCTTTTATTGTTTTAAATATTGGTTTGTACTGTAGCACTTTAAGATTTACTTCAACGAAAAGTGTGTACCGTATTTTCCGGACTGTAAGGTGCACTTAAAATCCTTTTTTCTTCTCAAAACATCGACAATGCGCCTTATAACCCGGTGCGCCTAATGTACGGAAGAATTCTGGCTTTGCTTACCGACCTCAAAGCTATTTTATGTGGTACATGGTGTAATGATAAGTGTGACCAGTAGATGGCAGTCAAACATAAGAGATATGTGAAGACTGCAATATGATGGCAATATGACTCAAGTTAACAACACCAACATATTATATGTTCCATTGAAAATATAGAACGTTACACACGGCGCTCAAAAATCTATCAAAATGTTTTATCAATCAATCAATGTTTATTAATATAGCCCTAAATCACAAGTGTCTCAAAGGGCTGCACAAGCCACAACGACATCCTCGGTATAGAGCCCACATACATTAGTACCACTTTGGTAAGCTACGAAACCGCACTGCTTAATGGATTGTCAGAGCATTGAACATACGAGTATTAATATTGTGTGGGTATAAGGGGAGACATATTATCTGGCGTTATCTTGTAATTTCGCCACACCTAGTGTGTGTGTGACTTTTAGTGGTACTTTAATTTTAACTTTTATCTTTAACTTTGTGTTAACAGTGTTAATATTGCAACATTTTCTGGTTATATTACACCAGTTTGTTTGGTCTTATAATACACCTTTTTGATAATTTTTTTTGGAATTCATATTTTTACCATATTTTTCGTACCATAGGGACTATTCAGTGGGTCTATTCAGCTCTATTTTCATACAAAATGTGCAGTGCATTAGCCGCATTAAAGGGGTCTTATGATTTTAATTTTATTTAAATCACTTCCTTGTGGTCTACATACGTAACATGTAATGGTGGTTTTTTGGTCAAAATGTTGCATAGATTGTTTTACAGATCATCTTCAAGCCGCTTTCTAACCGTCGCTTCAGGATGCACTGTTTTGTGGGCGGGTCTTATTTACGTATTATACCGGGAGTCTTTAGCGCTTCCATAGCGAGTCCACTGACAGATATTAGTTATAACTGTACACTACTTTGTATTAGAAATGGCAACAGCGGAGGATGAATGTCCCATAACAAGAAGATAGAGAAAAATGAGCTTTATTGACTACAGCACAGGCTACAATGGCGGTATGGTGTTGCTTCCTTATTTGTCATTACTTCAAGCTGATTTTAATATGTAGTAGTGAACTAGCTGAACTCAGTGTGATAGCGTGTCATAATTACGTCTGTCAGCTGGAACAAAAACGACTGATAGCTGTATCGTTAGTCCAGAATCTTCACAGTCCTCATGGACCGACCTAATTAGGAACCAGTACCAAAAAATACTGTTACTTGGTATTAGAGGTGGGAATCTTTGGCCACCTCACGATTCAATTACGATTCAGGAGCTACGATTCGATTAAAAATCGATTATTGATGCATATTTAATTCATGTATATTGATGGGGTTTTACATTTCTTTTTGTTTCACTAAATAAGCTTTTACCACTTTTAACTTTAAAAAAATAGTGCATTTGTATTAAGAAATTCCCATCACATGTATTAAATTCATGGAAATGTGTGCAAAACTGCAACTTAAGTGTCCGGTGATAAAGGAGCTGGTCCGATCTCTCGATGAGGTGGCTCGTTGCAGTCAGCCAAATTTTAAAACGGTCTGAATCACAATAAAAAAATTGATTATCAATTATTGACGTTTACTAATCGATTATATAATCATCCATGTCTGTTTTGCGATGTATCTAAAAATGGATTATTTCCCCCACCTCTACACGGTAAACATCCCTGAGGTGCCATTTTAATACCCGTATATTGAAGCACAGTACGTCTGATTATGGTAGCCGTAATGTGCTGACGATTGGTGCGGCGTCGTGGCTTCCCAAAGTCGTACTTAAACATTTTGACAGATATTTGAGCGCCGTGTGTAATGTTCTATATCAGCGGTGTCAAACTGACTATTAAAAATCATGGCATTAAAACTAAAAAAATAACGACAACATCAGATTGTTTTCTTTGTCTTACTTTGGCCAAAAATAGAACAAACACATTCTGAAAATATTACAATAAAAATATAGAAAAAAATACTGGCAGCGGTAAAGTTTAGATCCATGAAGGAAAGAAGAAAGTGAATGAATGTTTATAACTGAATAAATTTACATATGCATACAAATTTGTTTTCTTTTGTATTATTTGTTTAATAAATTAAGTGACATTTATGACAACCTTTTTCCAAAACACAATATAGAATGTGAGATATAACCGGATTTGTTTTCAAAACGCTTACAAAAAAGTGGCACCCCATTTTTATGACTTGATGCACTTTGAAAGTTCCTAGCGCCAACACTGATGGAGTTTTGGTGCGTGCAAAACAGCAGCAGGCGTCTGTGGCCTGCGGGCCGGTTCTAATACTAATCAAATATAATCCCGGGGGCCATAGGTGATTCATTCGGCCCGCAGGCCTTGACTTTGACACATAGGTTCTATATTCTCAGTGAAACATCAACGTTTTGGGCTTGCTTGCCAGAGTCATTTATTGAACAGTCGTCAACCTGCAGTTGACATGTTTCTCTTATGTGTGGCTGCCATCTGCTATTTACACTGATCATTACACCAAGTACCAAATAAAATAGCTTCGAGGTGGGTGAGCACAACCAGAATCAATCCATTTATTAGGCGGGTTATAAGGCGCATTGTCGATTTTTGGAGAAAATGAAAGGATTCGCCGCACTTTGGACACCCCCTGATCTAAATCGTCCATGTGTGTGAAAGTATACATTTGTTTCCTGCCTTTCCACTTCTTGCCTGAAGTCAGCTGGGGTCGTCTCCAGCTTGCCATGCATGACCACAATGATGGCAAGCTGCAAAAGGAAGGCTGGATAATATAACATGGGCACATGAATGGAAATGTTGGATCTGTTGTGGGAAGATAACACGACAGGAAGTGGTGCTTGTGTGTTGTATCAGAACACTCGTGTGTGTGTGTGTGTTTGTGTGTGTGTGTGTGTCCCATCTGGATCGTAAAAGATTGCAGAGGGGGGGTTCAACAAGTATCTGATGAGTATTTGTTTAGGCAGCATGAATGTTTACAAGCATCCCGCGATGGATGTGGAAAATGTCTTACTCTCAGGAGCCCTTGCGACCTTTGGCCCCCCCGGGGCTCTCGTTTCAGACCCTGTAATTGCCACCGACCAATGGGCTCCCGCTTGAAACTGGACCTCGAGCCGGAGCTATTAACGTCGGCCCCCGGACCCCCTCCTCCAAGCGGATCTTGTTTTGATTCCCGATGCTTTTATAGGTTTTGTCTTAAAGGAGACATTCCTGTTGGCCACATACCGTGCAGCCTTCTCTCTGCCCCTATTTTCCTTCCTTCCCGTCTTATGGGGCCGTCACAGCCCCCGCCCCCACTCGCAAACATACACACAACTATGATCGGCCTTTACGAGTACATAAAAGTGTGTGTGTGTGTGTGTTCTTGTATTTCTAGCCTTCCTGAGACATCAACAAGGAAAAGTAGCTTCCATATGAGGAGGTGTGAACAAGTTAGGACATAAATCATGGTCCCAATACAGAAAACCATTGCATCTAATATGCGTCTCATTTGCACCCCTGGTGGTGAAATCTATCAAAATTAGGGTGGTCCCAAAAAGGAGGGATTTTTCAAATTGGCTGTGTGTCGATTTTAAAAGTGCTAACTCTCTGGTCAACATATGAAATAACAAGTTTGTGTGTAAAAAAAAAAAAATGTTTTGAAGTGCTCCCCCTCTGGTCAACATAAGTGTGTGTAAGAAATTGAAATGCGCCCCCTTTGGCCAAAATTAATACAAATAAATACATATGTATATAGAGACATACTGTAATAACTTGAAGTAAATAATGAAGATTAAAAACCAATTACAAGCAAAAAATTCAAAAAATAAAAAATGAACTAAAAGCAGTCTTTTTTTCACAATGTCGACTTTTTTCTTATAAAATTGGGAACAATTTCTCATTGTTTCTGTAATATTGCAAAAAATGATTACTTTTTCATGTAAAATGATTACTTTTTCATGTAAAATTGTTACTTTTTACTGCAAAATGGTGACATTTGTCATATAAAATTCTGACTTGTATCACAATATTTTTTGTTGTTCTTGTAAAATTGTGACTTTTTTGTGACAAATGACTTTTGTCATAATTTTGCCTAGTAAAATGCCAATTATTATAATAATATTGCCAAAATGTTTGAGGTTTTTTTTAAATAAAATTGTGACTTGTCGAGTAAAATTACAACTTTTCATAAAATTGCCAGAATTTTAAGCTTTTCTTGTAAAATTGCGTGTTATTGAGTAAAATTCCAACTTTTATTGCACAAATGTTCAGTTTTTCTTGTGAAATTTTGACTTGCGTTGCGTAAAATTACGACTTTGATTTTAATACTGCCAAAAATCTAAGTTTTTCTTGTGAAATTGTGAACTTTTTCTTGTGAAATTCCAACTAATTTTTCACACGTTTTTTTTATATTTGCATATTATGTTTATATTATTAATGTTGTAAATACAAATCTTTATATATCTAGAAAGGGTGGTCCTCAAGAGATAGGCATTTTTCGGAGATGTGTGTGTATGTGTGTGTGTGTGAGTGTGTGTCCTCACCCCTCCTGACAGCCCGGCTACACTCCATGAACTTGGCCACCCGTCACAGCTGCATTAAGATGGAAGGATGGGGGGAGAGCTTGTGTCCAGCTGGGTCGGAAGACATGGGTGGGGGGGTTCAGAGATGCAGATGGTTCAGGTCAAATGGAGATGTTTGAGGATGAAGAGTGTGTGGGGGTGGGGGACACAGAAGCCCAGGGGCGCAATAACTCCAGAGGTTACTCCTCCAACCCCCACAAAAAAAAAAAGGCCATCCTTGAGTTTGAGTACATATTAGTTTTTCACGTGTTGGTTGTTGTGGCAGCTTTATTTGGAGTTTACCCGTTTGATTAACCTGTGCTCTTTGTCAGGCTGATGGCTCCTTTGTCAAACAGTATTTTGGAGGAAACCAGCTGAGGTCAAAGAGCTCAGATATTTTTTTTTAAAAGAGGCAACTGCTGCGGAAACACTTAAACTCAACCATGATATACCTGAAGATTCTTTCATTTTGATGCTTTTTCACGTAGGACATGGTGGAAATAGAAATGTTCCATCATAATAGCATTTGTTGAATGTTTTAAAGTAGAAAT
>NC_084732.1:15900378-15915378 GCF_033978785.1 Entelurus aequoreus
ATATATATATATATATATATATATATATATATATATATATATATATATATATATATATATATATATATATATATATATATATAACATTTGTTTTATTATTTGTCCTGTCCAGCCACTCAGACATATTGTTGAAGTAGATGATCATATCTGATGTACAGATTTACTTTAGAAAGGAGATGTATTGGATACTTTTCTTGTTTTTTATATGAATAAGAAGACATAATTAACCTTTTTGAGCAAATGATTTGTATTTGACTTTATTAAATGTTTGGGTAGAATTGTATTAAACAAAACCAAGTTTCTTTTAGGTAATACAGAAATGTATGAGAGCTGTTTGTCTATTTTCTGGAGGAATGTAGTTAATCCGAGAACTGGAAACCAGTGTTATTAAAAAAAAGTGATGATTTAGATTTTGAATCGAATCGTTACCCCTAAGAATGGAATCGAATGGTGTGGTGTCCAAAGAGTCACAGCCCTACTAAAAATGTCTTCTTAAAAAGTAATTCTCATGAGCCATTTTTTTTGAAAAATGTGGTACTCTCACTAAAACATGTTTGACTTCACAGAGCTGAGATCTTGCACACATTCCTGCCAGAAGTGGAGAGTGTTTGTGACTCTTCTTGCTTACCTTTTCCCGCCTTTCTTTGTCTCCTCGCAGAATGGAAGTGCAAGCTGGGCGGACGAGGCCGACAGTAACAGAGGACGAGGAGAAGCCTCCAGAGACTTTGCCAAGGTGAGCCTTCTTGCAGACTGCAGCGGTTTTTTTAGTCCTTTGGGTGATTTGGACTACGGTTCTCCTCAAAGTATCTGCTGTGGATGATAGACTTTTTATTGGCTCCAGAGGAAGTAGCGCTGATGTTAGTGTCACCTTTTCTGTTAAAAGTTACGCTTTCAGAAGTGATACTTCCTCAGCCTTTTGGCGACACATGTCAACTAGAAAAAGGGAATAGAAAAGTCCATACTTTGATCATGTTAGAAGCAAATTGTAAATACTTCAAAATACAGCAGATGTTTAAAGGCCTACTGAAAGCCACTACTACCGACCACGCAGTCTGATAGTTTATATATCAATGATGTATCTTAACATTGAAACACATGCCAATACGGCCGGGTTAACTTATAAAGTGACATTTTAAAATTCCCGCCACACTTCCGGTTGAAAAACTCCTTTGGATATGATTTATGCGCGTGACGTCACAAAATCCACGGAAGTGGTAGTACCCCATCTGACCCGATATAAAAACCTCTTGTTTTCTTCGACAAAATTCCACAGTATTCTGGACATCTGTGTTGGTGAATCTTTTGCAATTTGTTTAATGAACAATGGAGGCTGCAAAGAAGAACGTTGTAGGTGGGATCGATCGGTGTATTAGCGGCTAAGTACAATACAATACACAACAAGGACTACTTACTACGCCTAGCCGATGCTTGCCGCCAAACCCACGGATGAAGTCCTTCGTCGCGCCGTCGATCGCTGGAACGCAGGTGAGCACGGCTGTTGATGGGAAGATGAGGGCTGGCTGGCGTAGGTGGAGCGCTAATGTTTTTATCATAGTTCTGTGAGGTCCGGTTGTTAAGTTGCTAAATTAGCCTTAGTGTCGTTAGCAACAGCATTGTTAAGCCTTACCAGGCTGAGAATTATTAACCGTATAGTTACATGTACATGGTTTAATAGTATTGTTGATCTTCTGTCTATCCTTCCAGTCAGGGGTTTATTTTTTTTGTTTCTATCTTCATTTGAGAACGATGCTATCACGTTAGCTCAGTAGCTAAGTGTGTCACCGATGTATTGTCGTGGAGATAAAAGTCACTTTAAATGTCCATTTCGCGTTCTCGACTCTCATTTTCAAGAGGATATAGTATCCGAGGTGGTTTAAAATACAAATCCGTGATCCACAATAGAAAAAGGAGAGAGTGTGGAATCCAATGAGCCAGCTTGTACCTAAGTTACGGTCAGAGCGAAAAAAGATACGTCCATAACTGCCTCTCTAGTCCTTCACTGTAACGTTCCTCATCTACGAATCTTTCATCCTCGCTCAAATTAATGGGGTAATCGTCGCTTTGTCGCTCCGAATCTCTCGCTCCATTGTAAACAATGGGGAATTGTGAGGAATACTAGCTCCTGTGACGTCACGCTACTTCCGGTACAGGCAAGGCTTTTTTTATCAGCGAGCAAAAGTTGCGAACTTTATCGTCAATTTTCTCTACTAAATCCTTTCAGCAAAAATATAGCAATATCGCGAAATGATCAAGTATGACACATAGAATGGATCTGCTATTCCCGTTTAAATAAAAAAAATTCATTTCAGTAGGCCTTTAACATGCTTCATGGACCAACACATCTCGAGTCTTTTAGGGTCTTTCAGGGTCTTTTAGCTTTTTCAGGTCAAGGAACCCCCAAACTGATGGAGAGAAGACGCAGGAATTTATATATCTTGTATGAAATTATCATCTTATTTGACATTAAACTGGTTCTGAATGTATCTTTTTATAATCGTGCAATACTAACCATTTTTAAATAAAAGTATTGTGCTGCTAACAGCTATCTGGCAACTAGAGTGTTAATGGCTAGCTGACAACTAGCACGTTAATCGCTAGCTGACAACTAGCTTGCCAAACACTACCCTACATCCAGCGCTCTAATCGCTAGCTGGCAACTAGAGTGTTAATTGTTAATTGGCCCGCCGTGTAATTTCACTTGGCCCTTGAGGCGATATCAAATTAACACTAGAGCTGGCCCGCCGATTATATACAGCTTTGGTGCCGCGGTAACACCGCATTCACCGCTAATTCTCATACTTGCCAACCCTCCCGGGAGACTCCCAAATTTCAGTGCCCCGCCCAAAAATCGTCACGTCCGCTTTTCATCCAGTCCGAGTGCTGACCCAGTCACATAATATGTGCGGCTTCTGCACGCACACACAAGTGAATGCAACGCATATTTGATCAACAGCGATACAGGTTACACTGAGGGTAGCCGTATAAACAACTTTAACACTGTTTGAAATATACGCCACACTGTGAACCCATGACAAACACATTTCGGGAAAACATCCGCACCGTAACATAACATAAACACAACAGAACAAATACCCAGAACCCTTTGCAGCACTAACTCTTCCGAGACGCTACAAGATGTGTGTGTGTGTGTGTGTGTGTGTGTGTGTGTGTGTGTGTGTGTGTGTGTGTTGGGGGGAGGGTGGGGTTTGGTGGTAGCAGGGGGGGTGTATTTTGTAGCGTCCCGGAAGAGTTAGTGCTACATGGATGAAATGCGGACGTGACGACAGCTCGTAGAGGACGTTAAAGGCAGTGCCTTTAAGGCACGCCCCCAAGACTGTGGTCCGGTTGGAGTACGAGATATAATGACTGATGAACACCTTCGTTCGATAATGAAGGTTGCCTCAGCTCAAAGCCTGAGCCCCGTCATTAATGAACTAGCATCCAAGAAAAGATGGCAGGTATCTGGCTTGGGCACATCAGATTAGATCAGTGTGTTGCAAACTGAGCAGTTTAAATTCTGAATGGTTGGTTTATTCATTGTTATTTTATTTTCAAATTTATAGATTTACCTCAGAAGGCTGCAAATAGAAAAGAGACATTACATTTTTATTTAAAATGTATTTGATATGCCATTGATATTTTTTAATTATTATTATTTGAAACTCGATTTTGCATGTCTCTATAAAGTTATATAAGCCTGGCTTGTTCGATATTCAATACAAAACTTGTTTTGTGTCCCTATTAAAAGGTTAATTTGTTCAACCTTGGCCCACGTCTTTGTTCAGTTTTTTAAATTTTGGCCCACTCTGTATTTGAGTTTGACACCCCTGAACTAGAGTTTTGATTGTAAGATAGCAACTAGAGTGTTGATTGTAAGCTAGCAACTAGAGTGTTGATTGTAAGCTAGCAACTAGAGCAGGGGTCACCAACCTTTTTGAAACCAAGAGCTACTTCTTGGGTAGTGATTAATGCGAAGGGCTACCAGTTTGATACACACTTAAATAAATTGCCAGAAATTGCCAATTTGCTCAATTTACCTTTAACTCTATGTTATTATTAATAATTAATGATATTTACACTTAATTGAACGGTTTAAAAGAGGAGAAAACACGAAAAAAATGACAATTAAATTTTTAAACATAATTTATCTTCAATTTCGACTCTTTAAAATTCAAAATTCAACCGAAAAAAAGAAGGGAAAAACTAGCTAATTTGAATGTTTTTGAAAAAATTAAAAAAAGAATTTATGGAACATCATTAGTAATTTTTCCTGATTAAGATTAATTTTAGAATTTTGATGACATGTTTTAAATAGGTTAAAATCCAATCTGCACTTTGTTAGAATATATAACAAATTGGACCAAGCTATATTTCTAACAAAGACAATTCATTATTTCTTCTAGATTTTCCAGAACAAAAATTTTAAAAGAAATTCAAAAGACTTTGAAATAAGATTTACATTTGATTCTACAGATTTTCTAGATTTGCCAGAATAATTTTTTTGAATTTTAATCATAATAAGTTTTAAGAAATATTTCACAAATATTCTTCGTCGAAAAAACAGAAGCTAAAATGAAGAATTAAATTAAAATTTATTTATTATTCTTTACAATAAAAAAAATAAATTTACTTGAACATTGATTTAAATTGTCAGGAAAGAAGAGGAAGGAATTTAAAAGGTAAAAAAGGTATGTGTTTAAAAATCCTAAAATCATTTTTAAGGTTGTATTTTTTCTCTAAAATTGTCTTTCTGAAAGTTATAAGAAGCAAAGTAAAAAAATTTATGAAATTATTTAAACAAGTGAAGACCAAGTCTTTAAAATATTTTCTTGGATTTTCAAATTCCATTTGAGTTTTGTCTCTCTTAGAATTAAAAATGTCGGGCAAAGCGAGACCAGCTTGCTAGTAAATAAATACAATTTAAAAAATAGAGGCAGCTCACTGGTAAGTGCTGCTATTTGAGCTATTTTTAGAACAGGCCAGCGGGCTACTCATCTGGTCCTTACGGGCTACCTGGTGCCCGCGGGCACCGCGTTGGTGACCCCTGAACTAGAGTGTTGATTGTAAGCTAGCAACGAGAGTGTTGATTGTAAGCTGGTAATCAGAGTATTAATTGCTAGCTGGTAACTAGAGTGTTAATTGTAAGCTAGCAACTACAGTGTTAATTGTAAGCTGGTAACTTGAGTGTTAATTGCTAGCTGACAACTATCACATGAATTGCTAGCTGGCAACTGGAGTGTTAATTGCTAGCTGGCAACTAGAGTGTTAATTGCTAGCTGGCAACTAGAGTGTTAATTGCTAGCTGGCAACTAGAGTGTTAATTGCTAGCTGGCAACTAGAGTGTTAATGCTAGCTGGCAACTAGAGTGTTAATTGACAACGAAGACCGGTCCCCAAGTTGCTGAATGTTCACTGTTATTTTTCTCAGCTGTACGAGCTGGACAACGACCCCAAACGGAAGGAGTTCTTGGACGACCTCTTCACCTTCATGCAGAAAAGAGGTATGTTTCTCTCAGATACATTAAATGATGTCTGTGGTTCCACCTGTATAAAGGCAGGTAAGTCCTGCACGTGGTCCTCGTGGTCGCGTCATTGAAGTATGGTGGCGTTTATTGATTTTTTAATTTTTTAACTACGACGTCTTTCACTGATTCCCTTGCCGGGCTACAAGAGGGTGACCAGGTGAGGAGTGTCCATGTTGATCCTGTGAGAGGATCTCGCAGCACCGCGGCTAATTTAATTAGCCTGTAACTAGCGAGGCTAATCTGCCCGCTTGTCTACAGGAATGTGTCCTGCACATTATCCCCTCTGAGACTGAAATACACACCACATACTAGATCAGAAAGTGCAGCCCTCAGCTTGTTTGTTTGGTTTTTTTTGCATTGCAAAAACAAAACAAACACATCCCGGATTAGAACGCTACAAAAAAACAACAACAAAGTATGCAATTTGGGAAAAGATTGCGTGTGGATGCTGAAATGCGCCAGCCGAACTTAAACGCTATGTCGTTATATGACTGTGAAGCGTGTTCATGTCAAATTAGCTAAAAATAAAGATAGCATGCTAACAGTTAGCATGTGTCAAGTACTAGGTTATGGTGCGTTCCATTTGTACCGTATTTTCCGGACCATAGGGCGCACCGGATTATAAGGCGCACTGCCGATGAATGGTCTATTTTCGATATGTTTCATATATAAGGTGCACTGGTATATAGGGCGTATTAAAGGTGTCATATTATTATTAGGGATGTCCAAAAATGGCTTTTTAGCCGATATTGTCCAACTCTTAATTACCGATACCGATACATACAGTCGTGGCATTAACACATTATTATGTCTAATTTTGTTGTGATGCCCCGCTGGATGCATTAAACAATGTAACAAGGTTTTTCAAAATAAACCAACTCAAGTTCTGGAAAAAAATGCCAACATGGCACTGCCATATTTATTATTGAAGTCACAAAGTGCATTATTTTTTTAACATGCCTCAAAACAGCAGCTTGGAATTTGGGACATGCGCTCCCTGAGAGAGCATGAGGAGGTTGAGGTGGGCGGGGGTGGGGGTGAGGGGGTATATTGTAGTGTCCTGGAAGAGTTAGTGCTGCAAGGGGTTCTGGGTATTTGTTCTGTTGTGTTACGGTGCGGATGTTCTCCCGAAATGTGTTTGTCATTCTTGTTTGGTGTGGGTTCACAGTGTGGCGCATATTTGTAACAGTGTTAAAGTTGTTTGTACGGCCACCCTCAGTGTGACCTGTATGGCTGTTGACCAAGTATGCGTTGCATTCACTTGTGTGTGTGTGAAAAGCCGTAGATATTATGTGATTGGGCCGGCACGCAAAGGCAGTGCCTTTAAGGTTTATTGGCGCTCTGTACTTCTCCCTACGTCCGTGTACCACTCCGTACAGCGGCGTTTTAAAAAGTCATACATTTTACTTCTTGAAACCGATACCGATAATTTCCGATATTACATTTTAAAGCATTTATGGGCCGATAATATCGGCAGTCCGATATCATCGGACATCTCTAATTATTATGATTTTTTTCTAAATGGAAAACACTTCCTTGTGGTCTACATAACATGTAATGATGGTTCTTTGGTCAAAATGTTGCATAGATGATGTTTTACAGATCATCTTCAAGCCGCTTTCTGACAGTCGCTTCAGGATGCGCCGTTTTGTGGGCGGTCTTATTTACGTGACTCACCTTCGACAGCGTCTTCTCCCCAATCATCTTTGTTGTAGCGGTGTAGCGTGCAAGGACGGGAGTGGAAGAAGTGTCAAAAGATGGAGCTAACTGTTGTAATGACATTCAGACTTTACTTAAATCAATAACGGAGCAGCATCTCCTCATCCGGAAACAACAACACCATGTTATGTAATATTTGCGTGCATATGTGATGAGTTGAAGTCATATGATTCCTTTTCATTTTCACTTGTTGATTACTTTTTGGCTGCTTGCGCTCGCTCAGTGGTCTTCTAAAAGTCTTTGTTTGAAGA
The DNA here is from genome assembly GCF_033978785.1 of Entelurus aequoreus. Classification (NCBI taxonomy): domain Eukaryota; kingdom Metazoa; phylum Chordata; class Actinopteri; order Syngnathiformes; family Syngnathidae; genus Entelurus; species Entelurus aequoreus. The sequence goes on from NC_084732.1 coordinate 15,907,873, forward strand.
AGACCCGTGAGTTATGAGGGAAAGAAACGGGTGGGGGGTGGAGCAGAATGTGTCATGGCCCCTGTTAGTGTCTGTATCCAGTGGCAGACACTGGGAGTTGTTGTCCGCTGACCCTTCACTCGCCCTGCTCAGACGCGGTTATCCATCAAGCGGACTTAAATGCCGCCCGACAGCCGATTGCAGTTTGTGTTTTTGTGGCGTTGATGAGGGAAAGAATGTCTTTGCCTTCCATTGTTACCATTTGAAAACAGACTAAACCCTGACTCGGTTTCTTCTAAATTGCTCAAATCTGCAGAACACAGTCGTACAACTCTGAATTTGACCAAGGTTATTGGCAAGAATATACCGTATTTTCAGGATTATAAGGCGCACTTAAAATTATTTTTTTCCCTCAAGACTCGACAGTGCGCCTTATGTACGGAATAATTCTGGTTTTGCTTACCGACCTCGAAGCTATTTTATTTAGTACATGGTGTAATAAGTGTGACCAGTAGATGGCAGTCACACATAAGAGACACGTGTAGACTGCAATATGATGGCAATATGACTCAAGTAAACAACACCAACATTTTATATGTTCCATTGAAAGTAACAAACATTACACACGGCACTCAAAAATCTATCAAAATGTTTTAGTCTGTCTTTGGTAAGCTATGGAGCCGCACCGCTTGATGGATTGTACTGTGCTTCAACATACGAGTATTATTATGGTGTGTGTATAAGCCTTATACACACCATAATAATACTCGCGAAACAAAACTCCAGATATGTCTTACCTTATACTATGAGGTAAGACATATCTTATACTATAAGGTAAGACATATCTGGCGTTTTGTTTCGCAATATTATGCAAAAGCAACTTTTTTTTACCTTCTGGTGCCCGCTGATCTGTATTTGGGATCTGCATAAGTCCTGAAAAATTGTGCGAGTCTGCCTTTGTAGTCCGTAGTCGATAAGCTTCTATTTTTTGTCTATCTTCTTATTATGGGACATTCATCCTCCGCTTTTGCCATTTCTAATATAAAGTAGTGTAAAGTTCTTACTTATATCTGTCAGTAAATTCGCCATGAAAGCGCTAAAACATACCGGTGTAGTGTGTTATATTATTCACCCAAGGAACTTTAGTTATTAGAGTTCCGGTTGGACGGTTTTTCCGGTGTTGTTGTTGTTTCCGGATGAGGAGATGCTGCTCCGTGGTTTATTTAAGTAAAGTCTGAATGTCATTAAAACAGTTAGCGCCATCTTTTGACACTTCTTCCACTCCCGTCCTTGCACGCTACACCGCTACAACAAAGATGACGGGGAGAAGACGCTGCCGAAGGTGAGCCACGTAAATAAGACCGCCCACAAAACGGCGCATCCTGAAGCGACTGTCAGAAAGCGGCTTGAAGATGATCTGTAAAACATAATCTATGCAACATTTTGACCAAAGAACCACCATTACATCTTATCTAGACCACAAGGAAGTGTTTTACATTGAGAAAAAAATAAATAATAATATGACTCCTTTAGTGCGCCCTATAATCCGGTGAAAAAAGATCAAAAATAGACCATTCATCGGCAGTGCGCTTTATAATCCGGTGCACCCTATGGTCCGGAAAATACGATAAATAGTTTGTCTACGTTAACGCTTATAATAACAATATACTAACTAATACTTAGTTAATATAATAAGTCACTTTACACTTTTTACTGTCTCGTTTTGGGTTTTTTTACATTGCGGTCTTAGGCCATATTGCATATTGTGTATATTGTGTTGTTTTTGTATATTGTGTGGTTTTCTTCTTTTTTTTAAATGCAAAGCACCTTTGGGAAGCAACCTAAATTTCGTTGGACCTGTACCTGTACATGCACAATGACAATAAAGATCATTCATTCATTCATTCATTCATTCATTCATTCATTAATATTTAAGTCACAAAATGTAAATGGAGTATTGTTGGCACTTTTTGAATGTTTATTAATTGGGCAGAATAGAAGACCTCCCATTTTATTTACGTGTATTTAAGAGTTAGAATGCATTAAAAAAAAATACATCCGTTGTCTTGTCTTTCATAATAATTGTGAAGGATAGGCAAAATAATTTTTTTTAAAGTGCAGTTCCCTTTAACACACAGCGATTTTATGGTTTCTGTGTCTCAATATTACACTTACCGTATTTTTCGGAGTATAAGTCGCTCCGGAGTATAAGTCGCACTAATAAATTAGGGAAAAAACATATATAATAGTCGCACTGGAGTATAAGTCGCATTTTTGGGGGAAATGCATTTGATAAAACCCAACACCAAGAATAGACATTTGAAAGGCAATTTAAAATAAATAAAGAATAGTGAACAACAGGCTGAATAAGTGTACGTTATATGAGGCATAAATCAACTGAGAACGTGCCTGGTATGTTAACGTAACATATTATGGTAAGAGTCATTCAAATAACTATAACATATAGAACATGCTATACGTTTACCAAACAATCTGTCACTCCTAATCGCTAAATCCCATGAAATCTTATACGTCTAGTCTCTTACGGGAATGAGCAAAATAATATTATTTGATATTTTGCGGTAATGTGTTAATAATTTCACACATAAGTCGCTCCTGATTATAAGTCGCACCCCCGGCCAAACTATGAAAAAACTGCGACTTATAGTCCGAAAAATACGGTACTAACTTCTCATGTCTGACTGAGTTTCATGCACGTTAAAACAGTTCAGGTTTAGTTTATTTGGAACATGCATACGATACAATGTAATGCATCACATATTGTTTCAAAGCGCCCCGTAAAAGATGGGAAAAAGGTCAACGCTGGGGAAGGATGAGTAAAAAAAATACAATCTAGACTGGGCTCCTTCCCCGGGGCCGAGGTTCCACTGCGAGTATGAATTTTACATTTCCTAATTTAAGTGAGGAAGTATAATTAGAGCTGCTAGCGCAGGATCAAGTTCCCTGGCAGTGAAGATGGAGTGTAAGGGTCAGTGGCAGACATCACTAACAAAGTGCTCATCCATAATGGACAGGAAAATAATATGGGAGTTTTTTTTCTTCCCCCTTCCCTGAGAGTATTGACAGTAATCATTATTACTGGGAAGGGCAGCATTAAACAGGCGGGGGCGGGATGAGAGCAAATACTAAGTGGCAGCCAGGGAAGACTTTTCATGCAGGCGTCATGTGTAATTTCGGGGATTGGACTTGTGCTGTCTCTCCGAGCCTAGTCTTAATCACAGGGAAACAACTGGTTTTTGAAGAGTTGTCCGAATATATGCCGGATAAAGAGCGAGCGCCCTCTCATTTCAGCATCATTTAGTTCCTGCTGCCAGACTCAAAGAGCACCCAGACAAGGGGTGTCCAAACTTTTCCACGGAGGGCCGCTCACCGAAAAAAATCAAAGTATGCATGGGCCATTTTGATATTTTTCCATTTTAAAACTGACACAATACATAGATTTTTTTTGTAACCCTCAAGTGTGGTGTATGTTAAAGGTCCCTGGGACCTGACATGGTCTCCATCATAAAAGTATTGAAACTAAGTCATATAACTATATTCTCTTTTTACCTTTAACACTTAAATCTCTAGACCACATGTGTCAAACTCAAGGCCCGGGGGCCAAATCTGGCCCGCCAAGTTATTTTAAGCCTGGAAATAATATGCGTTAATAAAAACGCTTAATCTTTTCTTACTAAATATATTTGCTCTTTTCCTTTTGCCATTAAAAATCATGTACTGCATGCAATTGCATATCTTTTAAAATTAAATATTATCAAAATCAAAATATTATATTATCATGCATTCCAAAAATATTTTTTTGTTCAAATAAAGTACTGTACTTAAATATCTGCTTGACTTGTGATTTCAAAATAAATTATCAATCAAATTGTAGACTGTAAAATTGACTATAGATTCCGCCGACTGAGTTTTTTCCCCAGTAAAATCAACTTTTTGTACTGTTTTTTTCCATATACAGTAAGACACTAAAACATAAAAAAAAACAAAAACATTAAAACACAATTTTACGTAAAAAACAAAACAAAAAAACATCCCTGTTGCTTGAATGTTACCGCTAAAACAATCGTATTGTTTTTCCATTCCATTCCATTTATAAAAAAAAATGTATATGCTGTAAAAAAAACTTTACTGTAAAATTCTGGTGACTAAACTACCAGTTTTTAAAGTCAAATTTAAATATTTGACTGCAGAGGCCGCTGATTTTCTGGAGAGTGTGTGTGTGTGTGTGTGTAATGGCTGGAGACAAATGGAGAAGCACTTTTCCCACCTCGTCGAGGGGCCCTCCAGGCTTTGAGAGGAAAGCAGCAGCGGAAGGAAAACTTACGAGGGATTCCCATTTCCTGCCCCTGCGCTTAAAAACAAGCGAGTGTGAGAGAGAGAGTGTGTGTGTGTGTGTGTGTGTGTGTGTGTGTGTGTGTGTGTGTGTGTGTGTGTGTGTGTGTGTGTGTGTGTGTGTGTGTGTGTGTGTGTGTGTGTGTGTGTGTGTGTGTGTGTGTGTGTGTGTGTGTGTGTGTGTGTGTGTGTGTGTGTGTGTGTGTATGTGTGTGTTAATGGTTAAGGAATTTTAGCAGCTGCCCTAAATCCCGTCTTTGGGGCCCATTGATGTGTCTCACAATTCAAACACTGACAACTGTTACTTTATCAGCTCTTCTTTCCACTGAACATTACATACTCACCTTTTGATCCTTGGGCTGGCTTACTTAACCAGCGTTACCTCCAAGGGATACAATAAACACTAGGGGTGTCCAAAAATTAAGTTTTCGAATTAATCACGATTCTTATTTGTAATGATTCTTAATCTGTTAAAAAAAAACTAAAAACGTTTTTTTTTTGTTTTTGTTTTTTAATCTGTCCTGTCCAGCCACTTAGACAAATCATATAGTTGATATAGATGATCATATTTGCCATATTTTCCGGACTATAAGGCACACTTAAAATCCTTTTCCCCCCCTCAAAACTCTAGTGCGCCTTATAACCCGGTGCGCCTAATGTACGGAAAAATTCTGGTTTTGACCTTGAAACTATTTTATTTGGTACATGGTGAAATGATAAGTGTGAGCAGTAGATGGCAGTCGCACATAAGAGATACGTGTAGACTGCAATATGACTCAAGTAAACAACACCAACATTTTATATGTTCCACTGAAATAGAGAAGGTTACAAATGGCGCTCAAAAATCTATCAAAATGTTTTAGTACGACTTTGGTAAGCTATGAAGCCGCACCGCTTGATGGATTGTACTGTGCTTCAACATACGAGTATTATTATGGTGTGTGTATAAGGTAAGACATATTATCTGGCGTTTTTTTTCTCAATAGTATGCAAAAGCAATTTTTCTTAACTTCTGGTACCTGCTGATCTGTGTTTGAGATCTGCATAAATTCTGAAAAATTGCGCGCGTCCGCCTTTGTAGTCTGTGCCAACACCGTAGTCGATGAGCTTCTTCTTTTTCTCTATCTTCTTGTTATGGGACATTCATCCTCCACTGTTGCCATTTCTAATATAAAGTAGTGAAAAGTTCTTACTTATATCTGTCAGTAAATTTGCCATGAAAGCGCTAAAACATACCGGTGTAGTGAGTTTACATTATTCACCCAAGGAACTTTAGTTATTAGAGAGTTCCGGTCGGACGGTTTTTCACGGGACACATTTCCGGCGTTGTTGTTGCACTAGTGAGCCACGGATGAGGAGATGCTCCGTTATTGATTTAAGTAAAGTCTGAATGTCATTAAAACAGTTAGCGCCATCTTTTGATACTTCTTCCACTACCGTCCTTGCACGCTACACCGCTACAACAAAGATGACGGGGAGAAGACGCTGTCGAAGGTGAGCCACGTAAATAAGACCGCCCACAAAACGGCGCATCCTGAAGCGACTGTCAGAAAGCGATTTGAAGATGATCTGTAAAACATAATATATGCAACATTTTCACCAGAGAACCACCATTACATGTTATGTAGACCACAAGGAAGTGTTTTACATTTAGAAAAAAATAATAACACGACTCCTTTAATACGCCCTATACAGTATATGAAAAAAGATCGAAAATAGACCCTTCATCGGCACTGCACTTTATAATCCGGGGGGCCCTATGGTCCGGAAAATATGGTACTTTAGAAACGAGAAATGTTGGATGCTTCTTGTTTCCTTATTTGTATTTGACTTTTAATTATTTTATCTTAATGTTTTATAACAATATTTTTTAAACAAAACCAGTTTTCTTTTAGGTAATATAAACATTTATCAGAGCTGTTTGAGTTAGTCATAGAACTGGCACCCAGTGTTATTAAAAAAAAAGTATTGCTTTTTAATAGTTTTTAAATCAGGAATTGATTCCGAATTGAATCGTTACCCCCAAGAATCGAATCTAATTGAATCGTGTGGTACTTAAAGATTTACAGCCCTAATAAATACCGTCATTAAAACTGTGCTGGAAATGGAAAAAGTAAAAATAAATGATCCAGAGCAACAGTGGAGAAACCAGCAAAGCGGGAAATTGCTGCATATGTTTTGTTGTGACGTATGAAATGCTTGTTGTACACACTAACACTTGCTTTCAACACATTATTTTGTAGCCTGGAATGTTAGAAAAGGCTTGATCAGAGAAAATAATTCTAGCCTATGTATTATGTAGTCTGGAAGGGATTTATTTCCGTTTTTAAGTTAAAGTGGAGTGGTATTATTTTTTTTTTTAGCAACACCCAGTAGCCACAATATTTTATTAAGTTAAGCTCATGATGCAGTAATTTAAGCGTTGCGGACACGTTTGTTACTGGATACTTTCTAACACGCTTCTGCCTTGGAGACTTTGTATGTGTAAGTAATATGTAACTATAGCTTATATTGTGACAAATATGCTGTTTTAGACTGCAATACAGTTCAATTAAAGACATGTATTATGTATGTCTGGCTTGTGTGCTATTGTGTGCTTAGCTGTTGTGTAGCTGCTCGCTCCTGAAGGCACTGCAGAACTGCTAGCTTCAAAGCACTTATATTTAGGAGACTTTTAATGCAAACCGACATAATCTCGTTTTTTTGGATGATATCGGACCAATGGCCGGTATCAATATCCAATCGGAACACTCCTAGCAAAACCCCCCGACTCTGAATTATTGCAAAAAATAAAATAAAAAAAATTGATAGCACTTTTTGAAGGTGGATGAATTGTAGGGTCAACTATCAGCAAAGTTGACAAATAGCGGAAAAAACATTTCAAGGGCAGTTTGTAATGTGCTTCAGTTTTTTTGCAATTCTGCTGACTCGACAAAAAACACGGATAAAAAGTGGATAACATTTCTCTCACAGGTGCTGGCTCTACGCTTTGTTGACTCTCTAGAAAAAACTCCCACCTGTTCTGATAGTTCTTCCAGAGGCATACAGTGGCCTTGACAGGGATTTCTATTTGGAGTCACTATGCTGACTCCATTAAAAAAAAAAATCAAACTGACATTTTTTGCATGTTTTCGGTTAAGTTGCCGGATCCACTTCATCAGTGACATGCACAGA
>NC_084732.1:15917878-15962878 GCF_033978785.1 Entelurus aequoreus
ACCGTAGATGGTGAAATCCCTAAATTCCTTGCAATAGCTGGTTGAGAAAGGTTTTTCTTAAACTGTTCGACAATTTGCTCACGCATTTGTTGACAAAGTGGTGACCCTCGCCTCATCCTTGTTTGTGAATGACTGAGCATTTCATGGAATCTACTTTTATACCCAATCATGGCACCCACCTGTTCCCAATTTGCCTGTTCACCTGTGGGATGTTCCAAATAAGTGTTTGATGAGCATTCCTCAACTTTATCGGTATTTATTGCCACCTTTCCCAACTTCTTTGTCACGTGTTGCTGGCATCAAATTCTAAAGTTAATGATTATTTGCAAAAAAAAAAAAAAAAGTTTATCAGTTTGAACATCAAATATGTTGTCTTTGTAGCATATTCAACTGAATATGGGTTGAAAAGGATTTGCAAATCATTGCATTCCGTTTATATTTACATCTAACACAATTTCCCAACTCATATGGAAACGGGGTTTGTACATTTTACATAAGACTAGATGCATGAGAACGGTAGTAGACTGCTAAATGAAAAACATAAATAAACATTCCTACTTGGCAAGCATCCTTTATTTAACTTGTTTATTCATTTTTTTGTGCCATTTAAAACCACAGAATGTTCCAACACAATGTCCCAGTCACCATAAAGATACGTGTCCTCCATCTACTCTTTCATATCCATGGCTAAAAGTGTTGCCGGGCCGACGGCCGCGCTGTGTGTGTATTATCATCTCTCCTGATTTATTCATCTGCCTGTTTATCTCCTCTTCATAGCGAGTTACTCGCAAATGTAATGCGGTTCCATTAGCCTTCTGTTGGCGTGTAAAAAGCATTCATTCTTTTCTTGCTTCACTACTTCACATTCTATCCAGCTTAGCGCCGCGGCTAGCACAGTCTTCTCTCCTTTGTGTGTGTCGGCGCTAACACCCATCCATCCATCCATTTTTCTACCGCTTGTCCCTTTTGGGGTCGCGGGGGGTGCTGGAGCCTATCTCAGCTCGTAACGTAAAAAAAATGTTAACTAATGCTTCTCCCTTGATTAGAACCAAACGTAGAACTAACGTTTAGAGAACCCTGACGCATTTTAGAATGGTCTGGATTACTTTATTTAACGTTCCCCGTTCTAGTTAGCACTAGGGTTGTACGGTATACCGCTACTGGTATAGTATTGCGGTACTAATGAATCAAAAACGGTACTACACTCTGTTTGAAAAAGTACCGGTTCCCGGGCATGACGGCACGTCGTGACATTGCTGGTTTTGCAAGCAGAGGAGCATGTTCGGCAGCGCACAATCACAGAGTACTTACAAGCAGACACAGTGTGTAGACAGAAAAGGGAGAACGGACACGTTTTGGCTTAAAAACTAAAGATAAAGGTGAAGTTATAACACTGAAACGCCCTCAGGAAGAGGTGCTTTAAGACATGGCTAGCTAGCTAGCTAGCTAGCAGCGAACGTCCATTCGCAGTCGGCAGTGCTATTAGCTACTTCTAAATCCCTAATCCTCGCCTCCATGGCGACGAATAAAGTACGTTTCTTACAAGTATCATCTCTGCAGGACAAGGAATAGCTAAACATGCTTCACTACACACTGTAGGAGGATACGATAACTAACCGCTAACAGCAAGCTAGCACCCTGAATGTAAACAAATGCCATGGGTGGATCTACACCTGACATCCACTGTAATGAGTATCTAGTCGATACTACTATAATTACGTCGATATTTTTTATCATCACAAAATCTTTTTTCCTTTAAAAAAAAAATTCATATTATGTTTATAAACTCAGGAAATATGTCCCTGGACACATGAGGACTTTGAATATGACCAATGTATGATCCTGTAACTACTTGGTATCGGATCGATACCTACATTTGTGGTATCATCCAAAACTAATGTAAACAGAAGATTAAGTGATTATTACATTTTAACATAAGTGTAGATGCTTTAAGACATGGCTAGCTAGCTAGCGGCTAAAGTCCATCCGCAGTCTGCAGTGTTGTAGCTAATTCTAAATCACTAATCCTTGTCTCCATGACGACAAATAAAGCAAGTTTCTTACAAGTATCATCCCTGCAGGACGAGGAATAGCTAAACAAACGCCATGGGTGGATCGACACCCGACACTCAGTGTAATGATACCAAGTGCAAGAGCGTATCTCGTCGATACTACTATGATTACATCGATATTTTTTATCGTCACAAAATCGTTTTTCCTTTTTTTCAAATGTATATTATGTTTATAAACTCAGGAAATATGTACCTGGACACATGAGGACTTTGAATATGACCAATGTATGATCCTGTAACGACTTGGTATCGGATCAATACCTAAATTTGTGGTATCATCCAAAACTAATGTAGAGGAAAAAAACTGAAGAATAAGTGATTATTACATTTTAACAGAAGTGTAGATAGAACATGTTAAAAGAGAAAGTAAGCAGATATTAACAGTAAATGAACAAGTGGATTAATAATCATTTTTTACAGCTTGTCCTTTATAATTTTGACAAAATTATAGAATGGGAAATGACACAATATGTTACTGCATATGTCAGCAGACTAAATTAGGAGCCTTTTTTTGTTTACTTACTTATAAAAGACAAGTTGTCTAGTATGTTCACTATTTTATTGAAGGACTAAATTGCAATAAGAAACATATGTTTAATGTACCCTAAGAGTTTTTGTTCAAATAAAACCAATAATGCCATTTTTTGTGGTCCCCCTTATTTAGAAAAGTATCAAAGTACCAAAATATTGGTATCAAGACAACACTAATCATGTATAATGATTACATATGTTAATTTCTCTGTTTACTTCCTGTCCTCAATTTATAACACAATTGACATCCATAAATACACTGAGATAGGCTCCAACACCCCCCGCAACCCCAAAAGGGACAAGCGGTAGAAAATGGATGGATGGATGGATGGAATACAACAGATCTGTTAGTAATAGTTATCATATTTTTCCGACTATAAGTCGCTCCGGAGTATAAGTCGCACCGGCCGAAAATGCATAATAAAGAAGGAAAAAAACATATAAGTCGCACTGGAGTATAAGTCGCATTTTTTGGGGAAATGTATTTGATAAAACCCAACACCAAGAATAGACATTTGAAAGGCAATTTAAAATAAATAAAGAATAGTGAACAATAGGCTGAATAAGTGTACGTTATATGAGGCATAAATAACCAACTGAGAACGTGCCTGGTATGTTTACGTAACATATTATGGTAAGAGTCATTCAAATAACTATAACATATAGAACATGCTATACGTTTACCAAACAATCTGTCACTCCTAATCGCTAAATCCCATGAAATCTTATACGTCTAGTCTCTTACGTGAATTAGCTAAATAATATTATTTGATATTTTACGGTAATGTGTTAACAATTTCACACATAAGTTGCTCCTGAGTGTAAGTCGCACCCCCGGCCAAACTATGAAAAAAACTGCGACTTATAGTCCGAAAAATACGGTAAGTCACTTAATTTCAATAAAGTTCAAGTTGTTCATCAAAATTATTCTTCCTTGTTCTTCGATTGCAATAAGAAACATGTTTAATGTACCCTAAGATTTTTTGTTAAAATAAAACCAATAATGCCATTTTTTTGTGGTCCCCCTTATTTAGAAAAGTACCGAGAAGTATCGAAATACATTTTGGTACCGGTACTAAAATATTGGTATCGGGACAACACTAGTTAGCACATAAATGCACTATGGCGCTCAGAGGACTTGATAGGGAAAAATAAAGCCCACTCTTGTTGTGGACCATCATGATGCAGTAATAGACTTATCCACTAATGTCCACACGTGCTGAGTGGAGCATTTCTGATTATGACATGACTTCATCATATCCATTGCACTTTTTTCCCCCTCTCTTGACGCCGATTGGACACCAAAGACACAAAGCGTTCAACCTGGCGAGATGTGTAATAGTGGGGGAGTGGCCTGATGCAGTAAGTGAGACTGTGAGTGCGGCGGATGTGTGTGTTGATGAGGAGGAGGGGGGCGAAAAAACAACTGGAGCGGGGAAATGAAAGAGCGATGCGGCCAACTGCCTGTCAGCGCTGTCCACTTGAGATGATTAATGGCCGCCGACTGCGATGGACCGACGCCGAGCGAGAGGCTCCTGTTCAGTCCGCTGGCCGAGGGCGCGGCCAACGGTCAGAAGGGCCACATGTTGCTGGGCCAGATCCACCCGGGTGTCGCACTCCTAATCAGATGTGTGGTCTCGGCTTAGCAGGGACCACATGGGGAGTTATCTCTACTTTAGGAGTTATTTTAGGAGGAGATACTTTCATAGGGGATTTGGCGCTCTGCATAAAGACGTAAGCTGGACTTGCTCGTGCCATTAAGTCATCTTAGAAGGTGGGAGAATTAGAGCACGGAGGAAGGAGGACAGGGTAGTCATGACGCCTGAACTCTGCTCCTCTTTGTTAACAAGGATTTTAGCCTGATGGAACATTGAATTAGCTTTTGTTTGGTTTTGTTTGTTCGGAAGTAACGTTCAGTGGATTGTACATCACTAACTTGGATATAAATAAGAATAGTCCCGCTTGTATTGCAGTATATACTCACTGAAAATGACAAGGGTTGTACGGTATACCCATACTAATAAAGTACCGCGCTACTATCCATCCATCCATCCATTTTCTACCGCTTGTCCCTTTTGGGGTCGCGAGGGGTGCTGGAGCCTATCTCAGCTGCATTCGGGCGGAAGGCGGGGGTACACCCTGGACAAGTCGCCACCTCATCGCAGGGCCAACACAGATAGACAAACAACATTCACACACTCAAAAAAAATGACTCATTGGATGAACTCAATTAAAATTAAAGCTGCAAGCAGCGTTGGTCGGGCCCGCATATTTGGCAGGTGCTAGTTGCTGAAGGATGTCAATCTATGAAATGGAGGTCTATGTGAGACCTACATAGAGGTTTTTGTTTCATGTCTCTAAGACGTTCCTACCGGAAGTTACAAGCAGTTTTGTCTGTGTTTTCCTCCGAGGAGCTGTTTTGTCTGTGTTTTATTCCTAGGGGGCGCTAGAGCGCAATTTAGAGTTTTGGGGTTTGGTTTTTGTATAAGATCGCAATTTCCGCCAGTCCTGATGTGTGTAAATAGTTTGGTGAGTTTTGAAGTATTTTAAGGGGGTCAAATTACAGCTCAAAGAGGCAAATATGAGTGTTTTTATGAAAATGTTGTTTTGAAGCGGTGATTGCCAACTTCCTGTTGATTTCTGCTGAAGGATGTCAGTGTATGAAATCTAGCTCTAAGTCAGACCTACATAGAGGTTTTTGTTTCATGTCCCTACGATATTCGTACTGGGAGTTAGAGGAAGTTGTGTCTGTGTTTTTTTCCTAGGTGCTGCGGCACAGTGGTTCTTTTCTTTGAAGGCTCGGAAAATCAAAACCGTAGCACTTATCAAAACTCTTTGAGTATCCGTCAATCAGAAGGGTTCAATCTCTCTCCTGTAGTAGTTTGAAGCCGAAAAGACAAACGCGCTCAGAGGAGATAATGTTTGATGTTTGGTGACCGCTTTTTACAAAAATTTTGTTTTGAAGGGGGGATATCAAACTTCCTGTTGATTTTTGCTGAAGGATGTCAATCTATGAAAGGTTTTTGTTTCTTGTCTCTAAGACGTTCCTACCGGAAGTTACAAGCAGTTTTGTCTGTGTTTTCCTCCGAGGAGCTGTTTTGTCTGTGTTTTATTCCAAGGGGGCGCTAGAGCGCAATTTAGAGTTTTGGGGTTTGGTTTTTGTTTAAGATCGCAATTTCCGCCAGTCCTGATGTGTGTAAATAGTTTGGTGAGTTTTGAAGTATTTTAAGGGGGTCAAATTACAGCTCAAAGAGGCAAAAATTAGTGTTTTTATGAAAATGTTGTTTTGAAGGGGTGATTGCCAACTTCCTGTTGATTTCTGCTGAAGGATGTCAGTGTATGAAATCTAGCTCTAAGTCAGACCTACATAGAGGTTTTTGTTTCATGTCTCTACGATATTCGTACTGGGAGTTAGAGGAAGTTGTGTCTGTGTTTTTTTCCTAGGTGCTGCGGCACAGTGGTTCTTTTCTTTGAAGGCTCGGAAAATCAAAACCGTAGCACTTATCAAAACTCTTTGAGTATCCGTCAATCAGAAGGGTTCAATCTCTCTCCTGTAGTAGTTTGAAGCCGAAAAGACAAACGCGCTCAGAGGAGATAATGTTTGATGTTTGGTGACCGCTTTTTACAAACATTTTGTTTTGAAGGGGGGATATCAAACTTCCTGTTGATTTTTGCTGAAGGATGTCAATCTATGAAAGGTTTTTGTTTCTTGTCTCTAAGACGTTCCTACCGGAAGTTACAAGCAGTTTTGTCTGTGTTTTCCTCCGAGGAGCTGTTTTGTCTGTGTTTTATTCCTAGGGGGCGCTAGAGCGCAATTTAGAGTTTTGGGGTTTGGTTTTTCTTTAAGATCGCAATTTCCGCCAGTCCTGATGTGTGTAAATAGTTTGGTGAGTTTTGAAGTATTTTAAGGGGGTCAAATTACAGCTCAAAGAGGCAAAAATGAGTGTTTTTATGAAAATGTTGTTTTGAAGGGGTGATTTCCAACTTCCTGTTGATTTCTGCTGAAGGATGTCAGTGTATGAAATCTAGCTATAAGTCAGACCTACATAGAGGTTTTTGTTTCATGTCTCTACGATATTCGTACTGAGAGTTAGAGGAAGTTGTGTCTGTGTTTTTTTCCTAGGTGCTGCAGCACAGTGGTTCTTTTCTTTGAAGGCTCGTAAAATCAAAACCGTAGCACTTATCAAAACTCTTTGAGTATCCGTCAATCAGAAGGGTTCAATCTCTCTCCTGTAGTAGTTTGAAGCCGAAAAGACAAACGCGCTCAGAGGAGATAATGTTTGATGTTTGGTGACCGCTTTTTACAAAAATTTTGTTTTGAAGGGGGGATATCAAACTTCCTGTTGATTTTTGCTGAAGGATGTCAATCTATGAAAGGTTTTTGTTTCATGTCTCTAAGACGTTCCTACCGGAAGTTACAAGCAGTTTTGTCTGTGTTTTCCTCTGAGGAGCAGTTTTGTCTCTGTTTTATTCAAAATTGCGCTAGAGCGCAATTTTGAGTTTTGGGGTTCGTTTTTTTTATTAGATCGCAATTTCCACCAGTCCTGATGTGTGTGAAAAGTTTGGTGAATTTTTAAGTATTTTAAGGGGGTCAAATTACAGCTCAAAGAGGCAAAAATGAGTGTTTTTAGTAAACTTTTGTCTTGAAGGGGGAATTGCCAACTTCCTGTTGGTTTTTGCCCGAGGATGTTAAATTATAAATGTGGGTCTAAGTGAGACCTACATAGAGGTTTTTGTTTCATGTCTCTACGACATTCCTAGTGGGAGTTACAGGCAGTTTGTTTTTGTTTTTTCCTAGGGGGCGCTAGAGTGCAATTTTGATTTTTGGGGTTGTTTTTTTTTTATTAGATGGCAATTTTCGCAGGTCCTGATGTTTTGAAACATTTTAAGTGGGTCAAATTGCAGCTCGAAGAGGCGGCCGGTATAATAATAATAAACCTTACAATAACAATAGGTCCTTTTCGTCCCATTGCAAAAGGACTCCCTTTGGGATTCCTTTGACAATGGGCCGTGCGGGCCCTAATGAGGGCAGGATTTCCATCCAACAAATATATGTTGCCCTAACTCAAAATTAGTACATTCTCGCAATACAATAAAAATTAGTTAGTCCAACTAATTTTTAGCAAATAAAGCCAAAATGAAATGATTGCAATAACTAAGCGCAATTGATTTACATTTGTCAGACTAATTTTTAACAAATACAGCTCAAATTAAATTATTTTGGTTACTAAGTGAAATTGATTTATATGTGCCCAACTCAAAATTGATTGGAAATTAAGCAAGCTGAAAATCACCCTTGATCCCATAAAAAGACATCAGACAAAACCTGGTTGGTATTTTTAATGTAGAATAATCCTAAATTCAACAATCTTGAATATAACACCACAAGATGTCAAAGTTACTCGCAAACACAAACCAAAATGTTGAGTTTGAGTGAAAACAAAACAACAAGAAGTCAATTTTACATAAAGACCAAGATGTCAGATTTGCATACCAACACAGACTAATGAATGAAAAAAGGTACCGTATTTTCCGGACTATAAGGCGCACTTAAAATCCTTCCATTTTCTCAAAACTCGACAGTGCGCCTAAAGTACAGAATAATTTTGGTTGTGCTTACTGACGTCGAAGCTATTTTATTTGGTACATGGTGTAACGATAAGTGTGACCAGTAGATAGCAGTCACACATTAACGGGACGTGTAGACTGCAATATGATGGCAGTAACACATAAGAGATACGTGTAGACTGCAATATGACTCAAGTAAACAACTCCAACATTTTATATGTTCCATTGAAAATATAGAACATTACACACGGCGCTCAAAAATCCATCAAAACGTTTTGGTACGACTTTGGTAAGCTATGAAGCCTCACCGCTTGATGGATTGTACTGTGCTTCAACATACAAGTATTATTATGGTATGTGTATAAGGTAAGACATATTATCTGGCGTTTTGTTTCGCAATATTATGCAAAAGAGACTTTGCTTACCTTCTGGTACCTGCTGATCTGTATTTGGGATCTGCATAAGTCCTGAAAATGTGCACGCGTCCGCCTTTGTAGTCCGTAGTCAACACCGTAGTCGATAAGCTTCTTCTTATCCTCTATCTTCTTGTTATGGGACATTCAACCTCCGCTGTTGCCATTTCTAATATGAAGTAGTGTAAAGTTCTTACTTAAACTCTCCATAAAAGCGCTAAAACATACCGGTGTGGTGAGTTTACATTATTCACGCAAGGAACTTTAGTTATTAGAGAGTTCCGGTCGGATGTTTTTTCACGGGACACATTTCCGCTAACATTTTGACCAAAGAACCACCATTACATGTTATGTAGACAACAAATACGTTTTTTCAATTTAGAAAAAAAAATAAATAATATGACCCCTTTAATGCGCGCTATAATCCGGTGCGCCTTTCTATGAAAATAGACCTAACTAGACCCGCTAATTGGCAGTGCACCTTTTATTCCGGTGCGCCCAATGGTTTGAAAAATACGGTACTATACCGCCCTATATTTTGGCTTAAAAACTAATGATAAAAGTGAAGTTATAAACACTGAAACGCCGATCTGCGAGCTGTGCTTTAAAACATAGCTAGTGTCTAACGTCCCTCTAAAGCGTTTTAGCTACTTCTAAGTCACTGATCTTCTCTTCCATGGCGGCAAATAGTCCGGTTCTTAAAAGTATCATCCCTACAGGACGAGGAACACTGTACAATACAATAGCTAACCGCTAACAGCAAGCAAACGCTCCTGAACGTAAGCAAACGGGTAGGTCTATACAAATCTCAACTGTAATGATACCAAGTACAAGAGACGTTTATCGTCGATGCTACAATTATTAAATTGATATTTTTTATTATCACAAAATCTTTTCATTCTTTTTATATTGTTTATAAACTGAGGAAAAATTATGACCAATGTATGACCCTGTAACTACTTAGTATTAGAGCCATGCCCAAATTAAACTAATGTAAAGTATCCAAACAACAGAAGAATAAGTGATTATTACATTTGAACAGAAGTGTAGATAGAACATGTTAAAACAGGAAATAACCAGATATTTACAGTGTCCCTCATAATTTTGACAAAATAATAGAATGGGAAATGACACACAATATTAGGAGCCTTTGTTTACTTACTACTAAAAGACAAGTTGTCTACTACGTTAACTAACTTATTTAATGACAAAAATGGTTCTTTCATTGCAATAACAAACATATGTTTATTGCATCATAAAATGTTATGTTAAAATAAAGCCAATGTTTTGTGGTGCCCTTTATTTTGAAAAGCATAGGAAAGTATCGAAATACATTTTCGTACCAGTACCAAAGTGTTGGTACGGGGGCAACCCGAGTCAACACACAGCTGTTATAGTCCAAATCTCTGGCAACACAATCAAGTACACGTCACACTAAACATGTCCACAGTGGGAATATTCAGTGTGTGCATCACTGCACACACTGATTCAAGAAGGCCAGGTCAAGGGTGATGTCATCAAGTGGACGTAGTATGGAGCACTCATGCAGCACTCGTGCAGCACATGGCGGATCAAGCTTGGCGTTTTGGACAAGATAGTGTCAGAGGTGTGGCGCTCTCTCCAAAGGGCCGGTGGTTTGATCGCAGCGAGATGGGGCAAAAGCTTGGTGGGGGTTGGTAAGCGAGAACAAGAAGAGACAGCAGCAGTTTCAGTGTCAACATACTCACTGGTGGAGGTGATAAATGGCAGACATCTTGCACTTCTCCACCTTCCTTCCTTCCTTCCTTCCTTCCGCTTCAGCATGCCTCACAGGTGCTCAGTTAGGTTCAGGTGTGACGTAGGTGGCCACTCCATCTTTTTCGCTCTTATCTTCCACAGCGAGTCATCTTGACGGTGGGTTTGGACTCGATATCATAGAAAACTATCATCAGTTTCTGCGCCAGGATGCCACGGTTAGGGCTGCAACGATTAATCGAATAATGGAATAACTTAATTAGAAAAAATGTTTTGATTCAAGTTTTGTTGCTTCAATTAATCGTTTAACACACGCGACTCATGAAAATGTGTACAATCCGGAATGCAAAAAGACGGTAAAATAAGTTCAATAGTAGGTAGTAGGTTGAATAGTAAAACGTAAATAGATGGTAATAGAAGTGAATTAAATGTAAAAGAAGGTGAAAAAAGGTAAAATTAAATGGAAAAAGGTAAAATTAAATGGAAAAAGGTAAAATTAAATAAATAAAAGGTAGAATAAGTAAATGCAAGGTAAATTAAAGGTAAAAAAAAGGAATATAGAATGTAAAACAAGTTAAAAAGAAGGTAAATAAAAGGTGAAGGAATATAGAAGGTAAAATAATGAAATAGAAGGTAAATAAAAGGTAAAATGATTATAGAAGGTAAAAGATGCGAATAAAAGGTAAACAAAGTTTTTTAAAAAAAGGTAAAAGGAGGTAAATAAATGGTAAATGTAATGAATAAAAGGTAAAAGAAGGAATATAAAAGGTAAAATAAGTTAAATACAAGGTAAATAAATTGTAAACAAAAGGTAAACAAAAGAATATAGCAGGTGAAAGAAGAGAAAAGATGGTCACAGAAGATAAAATCAGTAAATAAAAGGTAAAAGAAGGAATATTGAAGGTAAAACAAGGTAAATACAAGGTAAAATGACTATTGAAGGTGAAAAAAGCAAATACAAATGTAAAGTAAATAAATGTAAAAGGAGTTAAATAAAAGGTAAAGGTAATAAATAAAAGGTAAAAGAAGGAATATAGAAGGGAAAATAAGTTAAATTGAAGGTAAATAAAATGTAAACGAGAGAATATAGCAGGTGAAAGAAGATAAAAGACGGTCACAGAAGGTAAAAGAAAGTAAATAAAAGCTAAAATTGGTCAATAAAAGGTAAAAGAAGAAATATTGAAGGTAAATAAAAGGTCAAATGACTATAGCAGGTCATAAAAGCGAAAAAAACGTTACATGTAAATGGAGTTAAATAAAAGGTAAAAGTAATAAGTAAAAAGTAAATGAAGGACTATAGAAGGTAAAATAAGTTAAATCGAAGGTAAATATAGGGGGAACAAAAGGTAAAAGAAAGAATATAGCAGGTGAAAGAAGAAAAGACGGTCACACAAGGTAACAGAACGTTAAAAAAAAACGAATATATAAGGTAATGAAGGTTATGGCAATTACAAAAATATTTGTTTATTTCAACTATTTGCCCTAAAATATACATTGAGGCTGTAAAGTGTTTTATCTGATTCATCGATAGATTACTCGATCACTAAAATAATTGCTAGCTGCTGCCATAGTCACAGCACATGTTGGAATGTATGAACCATAGCTTCCCCAATGTAGACAGCACTCATACAGCCCAGCACCATGATGCTACCACCACCATGCTTGACTGTAGACAAGACAGCAATACTTGCATGTCCCGATCAGGAAGACAACGTGTGATATGCTGCATGCTTTTATGCCTCGCTAAACTCAGGAAGGGAAAGGAGGCGCTGATTCAGAACATCACAGTACATGTTGGAATCCATGTTTAACATCAGTGAACCGCAGCTTCCCCCAAGTGAAGCACTCATGCAGCCGCTACCACCGTGCTTGACTGGAGACAAGACCTTGTGTTGCCAGCTGTTCAGACACTAACGCCTGTGCGTTGATGCCTTCTCAGTGGAAAGTAAATATATGCTGCTGTACACTGACTACTCTAAAGTTGACTTTCCCTAGTCCAGGGGTGCCATATTGGACCACAAATACAAAAAAGTAATCGGTCTGGAGCCGCAAAAAATGAAGACTTATGTAAGTGTTATAATGAAGACAACAGATGATGTATGTGTCTATATTAGTTATATTAGCCTACTATCAAAATGACTTAAAACGTCCTAAATGTGTGTTATAAAGAAGGCAACACATGATGTAAGTGTCTATATTAGCCTACTATCAAAATTACTTTAAAAGTCCTATATAAGTGTTATAAAGAAGGCAACACATGATGTAAGTGTCTATATTAGCTATATTAGCCTACTACGCAAATCTTTGATGACAGAAATGTTGAAATATCATATTTATTCTACACATTTTTACAACATTGGAAAACATTAGTAAAACGTATCAAAGGGTGAGATAATTCCTGGAAATGACTGTCTTAGAATGGCCAAAGGTATAGATGTGTGTGTCCAAGTTAAAGGAAACGACAGGCTGTCTTCTTTTAATAGATTTATTACAATCTTTGCAAGCTAGGCAACGTTTGCTGTGGTCTGGAACAACATGGCACACAAACTATCAGAAATGCAGCCAATATTACACGCAGATAATGAAACATGGAAAAATAAACTAAATACACAGAGGACATAAGTAAAGGAAATTAAATGAGCTCAAATATACCTACAAACAAGGCATAATGATGCAATATGTACATAGAGCGAGCCTAAATAGCATGTTTGCATCGATTAGCTTGCAGTCATGCAGTGACCAAAAATGTCAATAACATCAACAAAGCTCACCTTTGTGCATTCACGCACAGTATACAAAGTTTGGTGGACAAAATGAGACAAAAGAGTGGCATGAAACACGTATTTCTGTGGCAGCATCGGAGAAAGTCATACACGTAAACAAACTGTTAAGTCACAGTCCACACAACGGTGAGTTCAAGGGCCGCTGAAATGAGTAGGACAAAACAGCGCTCGCCAAATACTCTCATCAGTGAAGCATAAACACAAATATATCAAAAAGTGGGCTTTCTAACAATTAGGAAGGTTTGTGTCATGTTTGTCCTCCTACAGATATTTTTCAGAGCCACCAGGGCGCCGCTAAAGAGCCGCATGTGGCTCTAGAGCCGCGGGTTGGTGACCCCCGCCCTAGTCCCTTGACTAAATATATGACGATCCATGCCTCTATCCTGCATCCCAGTTTTGTCTTTGTGTGGTATGATGGGAAGAGTGGCCTCCCAGCAGGACATTAGAGGAACTTCCCTGACTGTAACCCTGAGACCAGGAGCTCTGTCCACACCAATTATGCCATGAATGGACTCTGGGGGGGGTGCATTATATTACTCCCCCGGTCGGCTTCGACAGCGACCCTGGTAACAGACGGGGGGGCCCTCTACACAAACACTGGGCGACAATAGGAACATTCTCTTTGACTCTTTGATATGGCCTCATTTTTTTCCCTTCTGGAACGTGGTGGTGCCCTGCTGCTTGACTGACATACATGAGGGCAGGGCTATTTCTTTACAAAATGTGTCACCCTGGCAAAAGACCAATAAAAAAACACAGGCCTTTAGGAAATTTGGGGCTGAATTTGCTTGGATTTTACTGACGTCGCGTCCCGCTTATTAAATATGCGAGGTGGTCAAGCTAGCTTTTTCCCCCCAATAGTTACTAGAGGTAGGAAACTGTAGGCACCTTACCATTCATGAGCTATGAATCGATTATTGATGACTCTTTAATTTATGCATGTTTTACAATTGTGTTTGTTTCACTAAATAGCCGTTTCTCACTTGCAACTTTTACAACTGTGCATTTGTAATAAGAACCAGTTAATTTACTTCCCACATTTATTAAATTAATGGAAATGTGCGCAGAACTGGAACATAAGTGCCCTATAATAAAGGAGACACATTTTAGAACTAATCGATTATATAATCGTCTATGTTCGAATTGAGACGCATCTAAAAATCGATTATTTCTCCCACCTCTAATGGGTACTAGGCGCCATTTAAAGTTGAAGTTAAAGTACCACTGATAGTCACACACACACTAGGTGTGGTGAAATTACCCTCTGCATTTGACCCATCCCCTTGTTCCACCCATTGCGAGGTGAGGAGAGCAGTGAGCAGCAGCGGTGGCCGCACTCAGGAATAATTTTGGTGATTTAACCCCCAATACCAACCCTTGATGCTGAGTGTCAAGCAGGGAGGCAATGGGTCCCATTTTTATAGTCTTTGGTATGACTCGGCCGGGGTTTGAACTCACGACCTACCAATCAGGGCGGAACCTCTGAGCAGGTTTAGCCTTTAGCCTTTCTCAAAGAAAAAATGCCCTCTGCTCGAGATGTTTTCAGCTGTACGAATCGTTCAAATCGCGAAAAGGATAAACATTTTTTCCAGAGTTCCTCGAGAGGTAATCAAGAAGGGTGGAAGAGTGCAAAATTCTACAACCACGAGAAAAGTAGCTCACACTCCAGTCCCAGGGAGCAGAGTCGAAGAATGCATGAGTTTACTTCTTTAAAGGTTTGCTTGATATACTTTTAACATTTATCATTTCCCATTTAAGTATTATCTAGATATTATTTGTATTTCTTAAACACATGTTTGCGACGAGGGTTTCGAGTCTAAATAAAATAAATCAAATGTGATCAAAACCTACAAGAGTTAAGATTTGACCAAAGTCAACAATCATAAATGAATCTTTCAGCACATACACAATGTTTACATCTATAGTTAGATTTTGATAAAGATTGGAAAAACACGCTACTCGTAAACAACGCGTGCAACAGCAACAAACATGGCAGTAGACGTGAGGTTAAATCATGAAATACGAACTTACCCGAGCAAAAACTATGCATATTTATCTGAGAGAGTCTTGACACAAATGTCATTGACCCAGACACACACAAAGAAGTTGTAGACCTCCATGCTTTTCTAAGTTTTCATCTGTGTTGTCATGTAGAATGGCGTCTGGAGAACAATAGCTTATGTCTGGGAACGCGGCCGACAGATAATCCTTGATATCACTCGACAAATCTTTTTTCGATTAAGTATAGGGATTTATTCCTTTGCATAGTCTGATTTTTTTGCTCGTGTCTGCTTTTTGCAGGAAGATTTAAGCGTCTTTTGTACCGTATTTTTCGGACCATAGGGCGCATCGGATTAAAAGGCGCACCGCCGATGAGCGGGTCTATTCAGGTCCATTTTCATACAAAAGGCGCACCGGATTATAAGGTGCATTAAAGGGGTCATATTATGATTTTTTTCTAACTGTAAAACACTTCCTTGTGGTCTACATAACATGTAATGGTGGTTCTTTGGTCAAAATGTTGCATGGATTATGTTCGCTTTCTGACAGTCGCTTCAGCTTGATTCCCCTTCGGGGTGATGGACGGTTGAGTAGCGCTTTTTAGCGGCAGCCGGCCTCCATGGCTCCAACTCCCCACCCCCCTTCTGTTGCGGGTTGTTGTGATTATATGTAACATGTTTATGTGTGCTATGGCAAATTAGGTTTTTTCCCTTGGACTCAGTCTGGACCCCCTCCCGAGTGTCCAGCCTTTGGCTGATATTTTGTTACTCTTCCCGCCCTCCCCAGTATCACCTTTTTCCCACCTTTCTTAAGGAGCGCCGTAAGTGGCTGATCCAATGGCGGTCCCTGTAATGTATGTCTGCTCTTAGTGGGACTGTGCCGAAAATTTAATTAATCTTATATGTCTTGTACATGTTAAAGAACGGACAATAAACAGCATCTTGAATCTTGGATGCGCCGTTTTGTGGGCGGTCTTATTTACGTGGCTCACCTTCGACAGCGTCTTCTCCCCGTCATCTTTGTTGTAGCGATGTAGCGTGCAAGGACGGGAGTGAAAGAAGTGTCAAAAGATGGAGCTAACTGTTTTAATGACAATCTAGACTTTATTTCAATCAATAACAGAGCAGCATTTCCTCATCCGTGACTCACTAGTGCAACAACAACGCCGGAAATGTGTTCGACCGGAGCCCTCTAATAACTAAAGTTCCGTGGGTGAATTATGTAAACCCACTACAGTTTTTAGTGCTTTTATAGCTAGTCTACTGACAGATATAAGTAAGAACTTTACACTACTTTATATTAGAAATGGCAACAGCGGAGGATGAATGTCCCATAACAAGAAGATAGAGAAAAAGAAGCTTATCAACTACGGTGTCACCACGGACTACAATGGCGGACCCGTGCACCGTGTACATTGGGGCGGTATAGCTCGGTTGGTAGAGTGGCCATGCCAGCAACTTGAGGGTTCCAGGTTCGATTCCCGCTTCCGCCATCCTCGTCACTGCTGTTGTGTCCTTGGGCAAGACACTTTACCCACCTGCTCCCAGTGCCACCCACACTGGTTTAAATGTAACTTAAATATTGGGTTTCACTATGTAAAAGCGATTTGAGTCACTAGAGAAAAGCGCTATATAAATATAATTCACTTCACTTCACATTCTCAGGACTTATGCAGATCCCAAATACACACAAGCCGGTACCAGAAGGTAAGAAAAGTTGGTTTTGCATGATATTGTGAAACAAAACGCCAGCTAATATGTCTGCTAATAGGTGTCATTTTGCGGTCCTTATACACGCACCATAATAATACTCGTATGTAGGGGTGTAACGGCACACAAAAATTTTGGTTCGGTACGTACCTCGGTTTAGAGGTCACCATTCATTTTCGGTACAGTAAGAAAACAACAAAATATACATTTTTGGGTTATTTATTTAGCAAATTTGCAAAATCTTCCACCAAAAATATTTTTCTTAGTGGAATATTTGATGTGAAGTAATCGGAACCTTGGATAGGTCAATAATTCATAATAACATTGATTTTGATTCAATATTATGTTTTGAGCAATGACCGTTTGAAAGAAAGAAAAAACAGCTTTGTTTTATTAGTCAACATTGCAACTTTTTCTCAATTACATTTAACCTTTAAGCTTTTTTATTTCACTTTTGTTATGTTTTTGTTTATTTTAATAGTATTTTTAGAATGTGCCGTGGGCCTTTAAAACATTAGCTGTGTGCCGCAAATGGCCTCCGAGGCACACTTTTAACACCCCTGCTATAGATAATAAAAAATGTAATCTGATAAATCTATGGATAAAAAGCAGAGCCTGGCGACGCATGCGCGTTTATCATAACTCTCTCTCTCTCTGTCTCTGCCCCTACCTCACCAATGCTCCTGCGCGCACAATTTGTTTTGTTTTTAACCCCTTCTTAACCCTGAACGTACATTGAAAATACACGCAACCCTAACTCAAAATGCCGGACATTTGAGGCATTTAAGAAACTCCGCCCTGACAGCTCCGCAAAAGAGGACGTATGGTCAGTCTATCGTAGCCCGTTAGCTGCTAGCATGCCGTGTGTTGTGCTTCGGTGTGCATGGTTTGCACAACGTGCGTTACGCTACTTAATATGTCCGTGTGGAAACTCGTTCGGTACACCTCCGACCCGAACCGGAACCCCCGTACCGAAACGGTTCAATACAAATACACGTACCGTTACACCACTACTTGTATGTTTAATGCGCCGACAATCCATTAAGCGGTGCGGCTTCATAGCGTACCGAAGTCGTATTAAAAACATCTTGTCCGATTTTTGAGCGCTGTGTGTAATGTTCTATATTTTCAATGGAACATTTAAGTGCGCCTCACAGTCCGCAAAATACGGTACTCAGATAGTTCGGCTTGACTTGGTTGAATACAAGCAATGGCAGACATTTGATCCCGTTGTTTCCAACACAATGCAAGACTTTTCTGTCACTTCTCTTGACATTCCGTCTTCACCCCCCCCTCTGTGTTTATAGCGCTACAGTTACAAGCACTGAAACTTGATAACACCAAGGGGGTTTGGGGCTGTGGGGGCTGCGTTGTGGCCTGCCTGGTCAGAAGGGGTGGTGTGTTTTGTCGGATCGGGCGGCGGCGGGGGGATTTTAGATTAAGGGGGCCTGGCTGTCCTGCACAAAATGATGAATGATGTCCAAACAAGTGGTGGTCTCGGGACGGCAGACAAGGGGCAGACCGCCGTACGTCTGGGCGGTGTGAAAGGAGAGGGGGACAGACCTGGAAGTCCGTGATTCGACGGGCGGGAGTGCCAAGGTGACAAAAGAGGGAGGTCATTGGAGGCGGCGGCCGGATTGTCGCGCTCTTCCGCCCTTTGGAAGACCGCCCGAGCGTGCCAAGCAGACATGGATAATAAAGCGTCCCTCCCACCCACCCTCAAACAGGGCGTACACCCGAATGACACAGGGCTCCGCTACTTTTTCATCACGGCACCAGAGTCTGTTCTGGAAAAAGATTTTGTGGCCGGAGTGTTGACATATTTGGGAGAAGACTTTGTCTTTGGGTCAACTCCACCCCTTTAGTGCACAAATTACAAGGCACCCTGAAAGGGAGGGAACACAAAGTCCGGCAAGTCTTTGTTCCCCATGAAGGGAAACGGTCTGTTTGGTGATGTTTGTTGTTATATTCTGGGACAAGTCCGATACAAATCTGCATTTTTCTGCTGCCAACCAAGGCTACTCTTTGTGTCTCTTCCTCTCCCGACCCTCGCCCTTCTGTTGTTTCCTTTGTTTGGCGCCCCGGCCACCGCCTCTCTTCGCTGCTGTCCATCTTTAATTACGACCATACTGTAAAGGGATTTAACTCTCTAAGCTGCCGAGCTGCAGGGATTCTTAATCACCCAGGCCGAGTAACTGAGCGGTGGAGCCGTCCTCTTGACTGACGGTTACGCGCTTCTAACGGCGAGGTCATCGGTCAGGGTTAAAAATAACGGAGGCCGCCTCCTCGCTCGTCTCATGCGTCTTGTTTGGTCTTGGCTGGAAGACGTTTGGAGAAAATATGACTCCGTACAAATGGGGCAATCACATGCTGCAATCTAATTAGCGGGGGAAATGAGCCCAGACAAGACAAGAGTGACACGTCAAAGCGTAATGAAAACGACTTGCATCAAACAGGAGACCGGCCATGTTGAGTTTTTTCAGACGACTTTGAAAGCTTTTTCTTCTTTTAAATGTAAAAAACTCAAAACCAGTGAAGTTGGCACGTTGTGTAATTCATAAATAAAAACAGGATACAATGATTTGCAAATCCTTTTCAACCTATATTCAATTGAATAGACTGCAAAGACAAGATATTTAATGTTCAAACTGAGAAACTTAATTTTATTTTGCAAAAAATCATTAACTTAGAATTGAATGGCAGCAGCACATTGCAAACGAGATGGCACAGGGGCATTTTTACCGCTGTGTTACATGGCCTTTCCTTTTAACAACACTCAGTAAACGTTTGGGAACTGAGCAGACCAATTTTTGAAGCTTTTCAGGTGGAATTCTTTCCCATTCTTGCTTGATGTACAGCTTAAGTTGTTCAACAGTCCGGGGGTCTCCGTTGTGGTATTTTAGGCTTCATAATGCGCCACACATTTTCAATGGGAGGTAGGTCTAGTACCCACACTCTTTTACTACGAAGCCACACTGTTGTAACACGTGGCTTGGCATTGTCTTGCTGAAATAAGCAGGGGCGTCCATGATAACGTTGCTTAGATGGCAACATATGTTGCTCCAAAACTTGTATGTACCTTTCAGCATTAGTGGTGCCTTTACAGATGTGTAAGTTACCCATGCCTTGGGCACTAATACACCCCCATACCATTACAGATGCTGGCTTTTCAACTTTGCGCCTATAAAAATCCGGGTGGTTCTTTTCCTCTTTGTTCCGGAGGACACGGCGTCCACAGTTTCCAAAAACTATTTGAAATGTGGACTCGTCGGACCACGGAACACTTTTACACATCAGTCAATCTTAGATGAGATTGGGCCCAGCGAAGCCGGCGGCGTTTCTGGGTGTTGTTGATAAATGGCTTTCGCTTTCCATAGTAAGTTTTAACTTGCAATTACAGATCTGGCGACAAACTGTAGTTACTGACAGTGGTTTTCTGAAGTGTTCCTGAGCCCATGTGGTGATATTCTTTACACATTGATATCGGTTTTTGAGGCAGTACCGCCTTAGGGATTGATGGTCACGGGCATTCAATGTTGGTTTTCAGCCTTGCTGCTTACATGCAGTGATTTCTCCAGATTCTCTGAACCTTTTGATGATATTATGGACTGTAGATGGTGAAATCCCTAAATTCCTTGCAATAGCTGGTTGAGAAATGTTGTTCTTAAACAATTTCCTCAGGCATTTGTTCACAAAGTGGTGACCCTCATCCCATCCTTGTTTGTGAATGACTGAGCATTTCATGGAAGCTGCTTTTAGACCCAATCATGACACCCACCTGTTCCCAATTAGCCTGTTCACCTGTGGGATGTTCCATATAAGTGTTTGACGAGCACTCCTCAACTTTCTCAGTCTTTTTTGCCACTTGTGCCAGCTTTTTTGAAACATGTCGCAGGCATCAAATTCCAAATGAGCTAATATTTGCAAAACATTAAGTTTTCCAGTTCGAACGTTAAGTATCTTGTCTTTGCAGTCTATTCAATTGAATATAAGTTGAAAAAGGATTTGCAAATCATTGTATTCTGTTTTTATTTACCATTTACACAACGTGCCAACTTCACTGGTTTTGAGTTTTGTGCTTTAAAGGGGAACTGCACTTTTTTTTTTTTTTAAAGTTTTGCCTATCATTCACAATCATTATGAAAGACATGACCATTTATTTTTTTTGCATTTTAAATAATAAATAAAGGTACATGATGTGAGTGTAGATGTAATGTAGTAGCAGGCACATTTATTTAAAAAACAGCGTCCCAGAACAGATATATTCTGTTACGCTTGAAGTGAGTGATAAAGGTATGTGTTGGTCCATGCAGTGGGAAGAAAAAAAACTAATCTCACGCACATTTTAGACTTTGAACGCTAACATTTTCTGCATGTTTGACTTAACCTGCTGCTGCATGGGACTCCCGTGATTCATACTTGTGCTATCTCCGCATATCTCCACCCCCACCCTCTCGGCCTTCCATCTGCGTCCTGTGTGTGCTCTTAAAGCAAAGCTTCCTGGCCTCCACACCCCGTGATAGATGGCACCGAATGCATTACAGCCCCCAGAGGAGCCCTACACCAGTACAATAGCCCTGAGCTCACTTCCAGTGCAACTGGGCAGCAATGTGGCGTACAAACACCGGCAACGCAGCGAAGGCCTGAGTGCAAAGGGGCCTAATGGAAAACAAGACACTTGATTTGAGGGGATGGGAAGAAGCACACGTTAAATTTGTTGGTGCTATTTCACTCGCTGTGGTTTGCTTTTTGGGGTTCGTCGTGGTATAGCAACGATTAACAGGTGTCTGTTTAAAAAAATAATTAATACTAATTATAATAAAGATATAAAACTATAAACATACTATGTCACCCTGCGTTTGACATTTTTGTTTTATTGTATTTCTTATAATTAAAAAAAAAATTCCTTGGTTTTGCAATACAGTATTTTTTCATAAATGCTGAGTCATTTTGCATAAAGCAAAATGAGAATTAAATACTGTAATAGTAGTAGTAATAATAGTAATTGTGAAATCCGGGTAGGATTTTTTTTGTTTTATTAGGTAATCGGTTCAATGATGATGATTAGCAGATATTTTGAAGGACGCCACAAGGAGAATAGTAAATTACAAAGTGTGGGTATGTTTTTTTTAATTTTTTTTAAAGAATACCGTTTTACTGTAAAAAGCACTTTTCGAGATCAATCAATCAATCAATGTTTATTTATATAGCCCTAAATCACAAGTGTCTCAAAGGGCTGTACAAGCCACAACGACATCCTCGGTACAGAGCCCATGGTCAAAGACACTTTACAGAAGGCAATAAGTAGGTAAATTTATTAAAAAGGCGAGGTGTTTTTTGTTTGTATATTTTAATATAGTTTTTAAATTAATAATTGCAATTGTTATTTTTTTTGGTATTTTGGTGGGATTTTTTTTAGGCTTTTTCAAGGATTGTATTAATGTTCTTGCAATCTCATTTTCTTCTTTTTTCATCCTTCCATCCATTTTCTACCGCTTGTCCCTTTTGAGGTCGCGGGGGGTGCTGAAGCCTATCTCAGCGGAATATCTATTT
Organism: Entelurus aequoreus; assembly: GCF_033978785.1. Classification (NCBI taxonomy): domain Eukaryota; kingdom Metazoa; phylum Chordata; class Actinopteri; order Syngnathiformes; family Syngnathidae; genus Entelurus; species Entelurus aequoreus. The sequence goes on from NC_084732.1 coordinate 15,940,243, forward strand.
TTAAAGGCCAATTTCTGTTCCTGCCATTAAATAGCCACTAAAAAACGCTGTGGATTGTTTTTTGGGGTTTGTTGTGTTATAGCAGTAATTGACAGGTGTTTTAAAAAATAATAAATAATACTAATTATAATAAAGAAATACAATTAAGAACATACTATGTCACCCTGCGTTTGACATTTTTTATTTTATTGTATTTCTTATAATAATAATAAAAAATACCTTGGTTTTGCTATTCATTATATAGTACTTTTTCCATAAATGCTGAGTCATTTTGCAGGAAGCAAAAGGATAATTAAATACTGTAATAGTAGTAGTAATAATAGTAATTGTGAAATGTGGGCAGGATTTTTTTGTTTAATTTGGTAATCGGTTCAATGATGATAATAAGCAGACATTTTGAAGGACGCCACAAGGAGAATAGTAAATTACAAAATATGGGTATGTTTTTTTTGTTTTTTTTTAAAGAATACCGTTTTACATCAAATAGCACTTTTCGAGATAGTCAAAGACACTTTACAGAAGGAAATAAGTAGGCAAATTTATTAAATAGACGAGGTGTTTTTTGTTTGTATATTTAAATATATTTTTTAAATTAACAATTGCATTTTTTTTTAAATATATTTTGGTGGCGTTTTTTTTGGCTTTTTCAATGATTTTTTTTAACGTTCCTGCTATATCATCTCCTTTTCTTTTTTTTCCATATCTATTTTTAAAGGCCAATTTTTGTTCCTGCCATTAAATAGCCACTAAAAAACGCTGTGGGTTGTTTTTTGGGGTTTGTTGTGTTATAGCAGCAATTAACGGGTGTTTTCAAAAATAATACTAATTATAATAAAGAAATACCACTAAAAACATACTATGTCACCCTGTGTTTGACATTTTTATTTTATTGTGTTTCTTATAATGAAAAAAAAAAACCGTTTGTTTTGCGATACAGTATATAGTACTTTTTCATAAATGCTGAGTCATTTTGCAGGAAGCAAAATGAGAAGTAAATACTCTAAAAGTCGTAGTAATAATAGTAATTGTGAAATCTGGGTATGATTTTTTTGGTTTATTAGGTAATCGGTTCAATGATGATAATAAGCAGACATGGTTTTACTCTAAAAGGCACTTCTGTAGATATTGAAGGACATTTTGTAGGAAGCCACGAGGAGAATAGTAAATTACAAAATGTGGGTATGTTTTTTTTGTATTATAATTTTTAAAAAAATGTTTTACTGTAAATTGCACTTTTCAAGATGGTCAAAGACACTTTACAGAAGGCAAAAAGTAGGCACATTTATTAAATAGGCTAGGTGTTTTTTGTTTGTATATTTTAATATATTTTTAAATTAATAATTAATAGCATTTTTTTTTGTATTTTGGAGGAAACTGGAAATTGTGATGTATCATATTGTATGCATGCATGTTCCAAATAAACACAAACTCAACTCAACGCAACTTTTTCCTCTAAGATTATATTTCTCCTCTTTTATTAATGTTCCTAATACATCACATCTTTTTCTTTCTTTCTTCCTTCCTTTCTTTCTTTCTATTCTGAACGGCAAATTTCACTTCTTGCCTGGAAGTAGCCACTAAAAAAACACTAAATCGTTCTTCGAAGCTGCTCTGCATAATAGCATTGGCTGAACGCCGGAAGGGCAAATGAATGACTGCCTGCCAAAAGTAATTACCATCGATGGCAATTAAATTTCGGACACCTCCTCCCATCTCGATCCCTTGTTCCTTGTTCAAAACAAAACACGTTTCTTTCTTCTGAATTTCTGCAGCAGCTGATGCCTCTCGTATTGCGTAGGACTCCACGGAGGCTCGCCATCTTTCCACCGTTTATAGAAGCTCCTTGGTCTTATAAAAGCGGGCTGGGGAAGTCCAGTCTGACCAGTTACTCCAGTGGCCGCCTTAGATTATGTCAGTTTGTTTGCTTCTTTATCTCCATCAAACTGCACAATGAATGTGTACGTTATTTTCCGAGCCTGTTTTTCTACCTCGTAGGTGAGAATCAGACAATCAAGTGCCGTAAGCTCCTCCGTCTATTGTGAGTCAAACATACCACCGCCGGGACGTATACATTCTTGACATTTTCTCAAAAGATCACACATGGCTGTTGACGAGGCCGAGCTATCGGGTTACGGGTTTGTCCGTCTTCAGGTTGGGCGTAAATATAGAGCGGATGTCACACGCACTGTATGGTTTGGTGCGTACCTCGGGTTTAAGGTCGCGATTGTGTTTATTTTAGGTACAGTAAGGGGTGGAATTGCAAACCGTAAAACTGACCCTTTATGTTGAAGTCAGTCAGCCAAAGCGATACAAGTGTTTTCTATGGATCAAGTATTATTGATACTTTTTCATGACATATCAAAAACAAGGATTAAGAGAAAAAAAAGTATGTTAATATTTTTATTTGAAATGTATAAAATGTTGGTGTTGTTTACTCGAGTCCTATTGCAGTCTACACATATATCTTATGTTGGACTGTCATCTACTGGTCACACTCATCATTTCACCATGTACCAAATAAAATAGCTTCGAAGTCGGTAAGCACAACCAAAATTACCCCATACATTAGGCGCATCGGGTTATATTGTCGAGTTTTAAGTTAAAAAGTTAAGTACCAATGATTGTCACACACACGCTAGGTGCGGCGAAATTATTCTCTGCATTTGACCCATCACCCTTGATCACCCCCTGGGAGGTGAGGGGAGCAGTGGGCAGCAGCGGTGGCCTCGCCCAGGAATCATTTTTGGTGATTTAACCCCCAATTCCAACCCTTGATGCCGAGTGCCAAGCAGGGAGGTAATGGGTCCCCTTTGTATAGTCTTTGGTATGACTCAGCCGGGGTTTGAACTCACGACCTACCGATCTCAGGGCGGACACTCTAACCACTAGTGAGAAAATGAAAGGATTTTAAGTGTGCCTTATAGTCCGAAAAATTAGGTAAATATTTTGATTTGAAATGTAACCTTCCTCTGACTATAGTCCCCTCAGTTATCAAGACAGAAAGGAAAGGTCAACACTCAAACAATGTCAAAAATATTGTAAAATCACATTGAACACGTAACAAAAACCTCCTAAAATGAAGGTACAAAAATAAGAAATGCTTAAAGTGTAACGGAATATTGCAAAGTGTAAAAATGTCGACATAGAGAAACCTGAGAAGTACTATTTTTTTGGTTTGGTATTACTGATTACCTTGGTCTGACTACGGTTCAGTTAAATACTAAATCCCCAAAACTGCCATAATGTCGAGGTGACTTTTCCTCTTTTATCCACATTGTTTTTTGCTCTCTGCAGCACTCATTTCTCTTCTCAGTCCATGCAAAGAATCGATGGCGCAACCAAACTTAGATGGATAGATATGCTTAATTTCTGGACCATAGGGCGCACCGGATTATAAATCGCACTCAGTGTTTCCCATAAACTGCCAAGATACCTGTGGCGGTGGGGGCGTGGCTATGTGCGTGGTCACCATGACATCATTGAGTAATTTGCATAATTTACTACAATGATATGATTTTCTCTAAAAAGGCTAAAAAAATGTATACTTACTAATTAATAATAACAGTTTTGTTTTAAACATCCGTCCATCCATCCATTTTACAATATAATTACAACACTTTATGTACATATTTATATACATATTTTAACAATAAGTTATTCACTGAAATATATTTATTAATTGTGGTTCTTACAAAAAATATATCTTATAAAAATATAAAAGCTAAAATGTCTCTTAAAGCTCTGCCCCTTTAATTAGTGCATACTAAATAATTAAACTTTAGCCTGCTACTACAACCATATTATTTACCAGCAACATAAAGTGAAACAGAGGCAGAGGTGTCCTGCCACAGTCAGTAACAAATAAACAGAAAACAGTAGTGGTGGTAGATAGACACAAAGCTTCATCAAACATCTGATCCACTGAACAAAGAGCTCCAAAAATCTTGATCCTACACTTCTCTTTTGTAAAGTAAATCTGAACAGCTGATATGGGCATCTACATCAACTATATGATTTGCCTGAGAAGCTGGACAGGACACACAAAATTTAAAAAAATAAAAAAATAAAAAAATAAAATTTTTTTTTTGTAGCGGCCTTAATTCTTTCGTGGCGGGCCGCAACAAATAAATGAATGTGTGGGAAACACTGGCACTGCCGATGAGCGGGTCTATTCAGGTCTATTTTCATACTAAAGGCGCACGGCCGGATTATAGGGCGCATTTAAGGGGTCATATTATTATTATTTTTTCTAAATGTAAAACACTTCCTTGTGGTCTACATAACATGTAATGGTGGTTCTTTGGTCAAAATGTTGCATAGATTATGTTTTACAGATCATCTTGCTTCAGGATGCGCCGTTTTGTGGGCGGTCTTATTTACGTGGCTCACCTTCTCCCCGTCATCTTTGTTGTAGCGGTGTAGCGTGCAAGGACGGGCATGGAAGAAGTGTCAAAAGATGGAGCTACCGTAATTTCCGGACTATAAGCCGCACCTGGCTATAAGCCGCACCAGCTAAATTTAGGGGAAAATACAGATTGCTCCATATATAAGCCGCACCCGACTATAAGCCGCAGGGTTTTGATGTGTAATTAGCGTAGTATATAGGGGTTCCTGCTACCACGGAGGGGATTGTCGGGACAGAGATGACTGTTTGGGAACGCAAAGCGTCCCATTTATTAACAATAAATCTTTCAATCATTCAATCAAACTTTCACATCTTTGACATGGCGAACAGCATTCGTGCAGAGTACAAATACTACAACGGTGCAAAGTAATACAAAGTGCTCGCCTGTACGTTATCAAAATAACCAGCCTACCGGTATATGAAAAGTCAGTCTTTAATCATTGTGTCATCGTCTTCCTCCTGCGTACTAAAACCACCGAAATCCTCTTCGTCGGTGTCGGAGAAGAACAGGCCGTAAATAAGCCGCACCCTTGTATAAGCCGCAGGGACCAGAACGAGGGGAAAAAGTAGCGGCTTATAGTCCGGAAATTACGGTAACTGTTTTAATGACATTCAGACTTTACTTCAATCAATAACGTAGCAGCATCTCTTCATCCGTGGCTCACTAGTGCAACAACAACGCCGGAAATGTGTCCCGTGAAAAACTGTCCGACCGGAACTCTAATAACTAAAGTTCCTCGGGTGAATAATATAAAGTCACTACGCCGGTATGTTTTAGCGCTTTAGTGGCGAGTTTACTGACAGATACAAGTAAGAACTTTACACTACTTTATATTAAAAATGGCAACAGTGGAGGATGAATGTCCCATAACAAGAAGAAAGAGAAAAAGAAGAAGCTCATCGACTACAGTGTCATACGGACTACAAAGGCGGACGCGCGCAAATTTTCAGGACTTATGCAGATCCTAAATACAGATCAACAGGTACCAGAAGGTAAAGAAAGTTGCTTTTGCATAATATTGCGAAACAAAACGCCAGATAATATGTCTTACCTTATACACACACCATAATAATATTCGTATGTTGAAGCACAGTACAATCCATCAAGCGGTGCGGCTTCATAGCTTACCAAAGTCGTACTAAAACATTTTGATAGATTTTTGAGCGCCGTGTGTAATGTTCTATATTTTCAATGGAGCATCTACCATTTTGGTGTTGTTTTCTTAAGGCACATTGCAGTCTACACGTATCTCTTATGTTTGCCTGCCATCTACTGGTCACACTTATCATTACACCATGTACCAAATAAAATAGCGTCGAGGTCAGTAAGCACAACCACAATTATTCCGTACATTAGGCGCACCGGGTTATAAGGCACACTGTCGAGTTTTGAGGAAAATTAAAGGATATTCAGTGCGCCTTATAGTTCGAAAAATAAGGTAAATATTTGTATTTGAAATGAAACCTTCCTCTGACTATAATCCCCTCAGCTATCAAGGCAGAAAGGAAAGGTCAACACAAGCATGGAAAACACTCAAACAATGTCAACAAAATTGTAAAATCACAAATGAAGGTACAAAAATAAGGAACGCTTAATAAAGTGTAACAAAATATTGCAAAGTAATATTTTAAATAAAAATGTCGACATAGAGGAAGCTGATAAGTACTATTTTTTGCAGGTTTAGTTATAAGAAAAGTGTAAATGTGTTGTAAAGCCTTGAAGTGAACCTAAATTTTGTTGGACCTGTACATGCACAATGACAAAAAATATCATTCATTCATTCAAGTGGTTATCCAGTAGTGGTCCTACTCGTGTTTTGGGGATCGCGACTGACCAATCATCTTCCCTCCTATTTGTCACTTCATCCATCATTGTCCTGCTTGATCAGGGTCTGGTCAGTTGATCCTGCCTGCTCTCTGTGGATGAGTTGGAGGGCTGGGGGGTGCTTGGGTTACACTTCTGCAGCGAGGCCGTCTCACTTTTCGCGGCATCCAACCTTTTTCATTCCCCTTCCTCCTCCTGCATTTGTCCAGGCGACCCATCTTCATGACCCGTGGAGGAGGAGTCGTGTTTCCCTTTTTCTTTCAGCACCTCATGCGTCCATGGCGTTAAACAGGATATTCCAGTGAATGCAGAGTTGGTAGCAGGGGTGTCGGCAAGAAATGTTTTCATTTCTGATAGGATACCGATATTGCAGCCTTCAGTAATGATACCAATATCAATCTGATACGATATTGGCTCAAATCATACATTACTTATACATATTATTTATTTTGTAGTCAGGGTCTCTGCAGGTTTTAACAAATCAAATGTAAAACCTTTATGACCATAATAAATAATATTTAAGGCTGATTTTACATATCATTTTACAATTAAGGACATCCATCCATCCATCCATCTTCTTCCGCTTATCCGAGGTCGGGTCGCGGGGGCAGCAGCCTAAGTAGGGAAGCCCAGACTTCCCTCTCCCCAGCCACTTCGTCCAGCTCTTCCCGAGGGATCCCGAGGCGTTCCCAGGCCAGCCGGGAGACATAGTCTTCCCAACGTGTCCTGGGTCTTCCCCGTGGCCTCTTACCGGTGGGACTCTTACCTAAACACCTCCCTAGGGAGGCGTTCGGGTGGCATCCTGACCAGATGCCCGAACCACCTCATCTGGCTCCTCTCCATGTGGAGGAGTAGGGGCTTTACTTTGAGCTCCTCCCGGATGGCAGAGCTTCTCACCCTATCTCTAAGGGAGAGCCCCGCCACCCGGTGGAGGAAACTCATTTCGGCCGCTTGTACCCGTGATCTTGTCCTTTCAGACATGTTTTGTTTCATTTTCCGGTACAGTAAGTGTACAGAATGCAAAACATGAACTGAGAAGAGCACATTTTTGCAGGTTTACTGCCAGGAATTTGCGTGGTCTGTGTAACATTTATTTGGTCTGTTAAACTTATTTAAGTACGGATACTATTATTTAAATGTTATTGGACCAAATTGTTTTTTTTAAATTAGCACATGTCTTATACTTTATTTTATTTGTATACTTCTGCCCTTTAGTCCCTGCCTGTTGTTTGATATGGGGGGCCACATTAACTGATTTTGGTGGACCACACCGAATGACATGGCGGTCCACATTTTATGATTTTGGTGGACCACACTGAATGACATGGGGGGCCACATTAAATGACTTGGCGGACCACACTGAATGACATGGTGGGCCAAATTTTATGATTTTGGTGGACCACACTGAATGACATGGTGGGCCACATTAAATTATATGGCGGACCACATTTTAAGATTTTGGTGGACCACACTGAATGACTGATTGATCGATTTGAAACTTTTATTAGTAGGTTGCACAGTGAAGTACATATTCCGTACAATTGACCACTAAATGTTAACACCTGAATAAGTTTTTCAACTTTAAGTCGGGGTCCACTTAAATTGATTCATGATACAGATATATACTATCAAATAAATACTAACATCATAATACAGTCATCACACAAAATAATCATCAGAGTATATACATTGAATTATTTACATTATTTACAATCCGGGGTGTGGGATATGGAGGGGGGTTAGGTTTAGTTGGTATCAACACTTCAGTCATCAACAATCAACATCAACAATTGCATCATCAGAGAAATGGACATTGAAACAGTGTAGGACTGACTTGGTAGGATATGTACAGCAAGTAGTGGACATAGAGAGAGAGATCAGAAAGTATAAGAAAAAGTGTCTACATTTGATTATTTACAATCCGAAGAGGTATTATGTGGAAGGAAGGGTGTTAGTTTAGGGTTGTAGTTGCCTGGAGGTGTTCTTTTAGTACGGTTTTGAAGGAGGATAGAGATGCCCTTTCTTTTACACCTGTTGGGAGTGCATTCCACATTGATGGGGCATAGAAAGATAATGAGTTAAGACCTTTGTTAGTTCGGAATCTGGGTTTAACGTGGTTAGTGGAGCTCCTTCTGGTGTTGTGGTTATGGCGGTCATTTACGTTAAGGAAGTAGTTTGACATGTACTTCGGTATCAGGGAGGTGTAGCAGATTTTATAGACTAGGCCAGACCTGGGCATTCTGCGGCCCGCGGGCCGCATCCGGCCCTTTGTGCGTCCCTGTCCGGCCCGCGTGAGGCCAATTATAAATTACAAAATCAATTTTAAAAAGTATCTATGTCGAGTGTGCAATACAACGGTGCTGCTTTTGTTTTGAAAATCGTTATTTGTATTACTTCCGTGTGGACGTATGCGTGTGCGTGATTGTGAGTGAATTACAAAATAAAGTTGAAAAAACATCTATGTCGTGCGCGCAATACAACTGTGCTGCTTTTATTTTGAAAAGTATTATATATGGGCGTGTGTCCGTGTGTAACCTGCGAGTGAAGGTGCACATGCAGTGACAAGCTATGCACGGTTTACACCCGAGACGCTAAAAAGAGAAAATTTGATGACGAATGGCGTGTTTCCAACAAGACATGGACTGCAAAGCAACGTTCCCTCTAAGGTGCGTGCCTGCGCAATTGCGCACTGCTCAAGCGTCCGCTGCGCGCAGCAAATATATGCCGCGCACCAAATCAAATCCCATCTGAATTCTAAACAACATAAACATATTTATTCTATGTAATTTTGCAATGCAACTTTGAGTGACAGTGACAACAAGCGGCCCTAACGGTGTTCATCAACACCGTTCAATTGAACACCGTTCAATTATTGTAACGTCTATCGAGATGCTTCGAGGACAGGAATTATATCGATCACTTTATTGAGCAAAACTGTTTATATTCGGACATAACCACACCAAAAACATGAGTAAAACAATTCTATCTCGAAAAACTAGTCATTTTCTGCCGTACAAACCAGGCCAAAACCAACTTGTCATCTGTCACCAACACGCATAGCACTAAACCACTGGTGCGTTTACGGCCACACAAAAAGTCGGATAACTCAAACACCACACAAAGTTACACTATGACTCCTCAGTCATACGTGTGCTTATTTTACTGTCATTTATTATTAATGTTAATTTATTTATATTAGTCATGGAATGCTATTACACACACTATGTTGAAGTATTACTATTAATATTAATTATTATTTATCTTACGGTATATATCAAAAATAATATTGAGCAAAATTTAATTGAAATATTGTCGATGTGGCCCTCCAGCAGTGCTCGGGTTGCTCATGTGGCCCCCGGTAAAAATTAATTGCCCACCCCTGGACTAGGCTCAGTGCAAGTTTTTTTACGCTGTCCTCCACCCTGAGCCAGCCCACTTTGGAGAAGTGGGTAGGAGTGAGGTGTGATCTGGGGTGGAGGTCTAGAAGTAACCTGACAAGCTTGTTCTGGGATGTTTGGAGTCTAGATTTGAGGGATTTGGAGGTGCTAGAGTACCAGGAGGTGCATGCGTAATCCAAAAAGGGTTGAACGAGAGTTCCCGCTAGAATCTTCATGGTGCTTTTGTTGACCAGAGAGGAGATTCTGTAGAGAAATCTCATTCGTTGGTTGACCTTTTTGATTACCTTGGTTGCCATTTTATCACAGGAAAGATTAGCCTCTAGAATGGAACCTAGGTAGGTGACCTCATCTTTCCTGGTGATAACAATGTCACCCACTTTTATAGTGAAGTCATTGACTTTCTTAAGGTTGATGACGGGCCACTTTAAATGACATGGCAGACAACATTAAATGACATGGCGGGCCACTTTAAATGATGTGGCGGGCCACGTCGAGCAGAATACAACTCTTTTTGTTTTTATTTATTTTTACTTTTATTTTTTTGGATATGATTTTATCAGCCCAGCCCTAAGTGAAACTGCCTCATGGTGTACAGTAGTCACACACATACAGTGAAGTGGGACTAATAAAAGCCAGGTACATAGTGAACTGTGCTGATGGCGTACCACCACACATCTACAGTATTAGTCAAGGTAGCAGCGTACAGCACCTACTTGTGTCGTCCAAAAGACACGACACCGTTAAACAATATTTCTTAGTTTCCCCGGGCCGTGGCATCTGTTACTGTGCACGCGTGCAGCTTGCCATCTTTTGACACCCGATCCTAATAAAGAGACGGCCGAGAGTAAGAAGGCATAGCTCTTGTGGAGCAGATCCTGGCGGGCCGCGCTCACGCCCGGCGAAGACAGTTTTATGACGCGGTGCAAGCCTTGTGTGGCAGGAAGTGCTCACGATGTACAGTACTTCGGCACGCTTCTGTTTGAAGATGCTTCACAGGCGAGGGCTCGTGGCGCTGGCAAAGGCAGTAAAGTGGAATGCGCGTGCCACCACACAGAGATTTATTGCTACTTTGCACTTGACAATATTGTAATCGCGCGCTCGGAGTAATAATAGTGTCATTATTAGCGGCCTGACAACCTCCCCGGCTTGTGAACATCCTCCAACCTCCCCGCTGAAATTTACAGCTTCTGACTTTTGTTTGGAGCCTTGCCAGTATTTCTTCTGTAGGAGTGGTTGACAGCCTGCAGAATACATCTCCTTTGATGTATAGGCCGCCTTCATGAAGCTAATAACTCTGACGACCAGCCACACTCGTCCTTTGCCGAGGGAGAAAGGTTGGCTTCTGCTGACTTATCTGTTTGCCTTTGTGTGTTTACTCTTCAATTTGAGAGCAAAGGAAAGGGACAAAGAGATCTGAAGGTAAATGATCTTCCAACATAAACTGTCCACTTGCATAACACCTGAGACTGTCGTGCATCATTCTTACATGAGCACTTTTTGTTGCTGATCTACACAAGCAAATCACTGCCAGGATCTCAGAAAACCTTGCCATTAAAGTATGTGGCTGTAGGCAACCTCTAGATCATGTGCAGTGTTTCCCATAAACTGCCAAGATACCTGTGGCGGTGGGGGCGTGGCTATGGGCGTGGTCACCATGACATCATCAAGTAATTTGCATAATTTACTACAATGATATGATTTTCTCTAAAAAGGCTAAAAAAATGTATACTTACTAATTAATAACAGTTTTGTTTTAAACGTCCATCCATCCATCCATTTTACAATATAATTACAACACTTTATGTACATATTTATATACAGATTTGAACAATAAGTTATTCACTGAAATATATTTATTAATTGTGGTTCTTACAAAAAATATATCTTATAAAATATAAAAGCTAAAATGTCTCTTAAAGCTCTGCCCCTTTAATTAGTGCATACTAAATAATTAAACTTTAGCCTACTACTACAACCATATTATTTACCAGCAACATAAAGTGAAACAGAGGCAGAGGTGTCCTGCCACAGTCAGTAACAAATAAACAGAAAACAGTAGTGGTCAAATACAAATAAGGCAACAAGAGAAGTATCCTACACTTCTCTTTTGTAAAGTAAATCTGAACAGCCTATATGGGCATCTACATCAACTATATGATTTGCCTGAGAAGCTGGACAGGACAAAAAAACATTTTTTTTTTAAATTTGTGGTGGACGTAATTCTTTCGTGGCGGGCCGCCACAAATAAATGAATGTGTGGGAAACACTGATGTGTGTCAAACTCAAGGCCCAGAGGCAAGGTCTGGACCTCCACTTAATTTTACGTGGTCTGCCACATCATTTAACTTGGTCTACAACATCATTTAATGTTGTCCACCACAATATTTGCACACTATGGACCAGTGGCTGCCGGAAAAAAAAGACTTTGATCAGCAAAACAGCACTGCCAAAACCCGAGATACGTTTTCGTTCGAGATCTACCCGTGGACAGGGATCTACAAAATATAAGAGGACAGTGACGGCTTTTAAGGAGAGGAAGGCTCGCTGCAGCTGACATGGAGCGACTGAAGAGCCTTTAAACACGGGTACAGTCTACAACAGGGGTCACCAACGCGGTGCCCGCGGGCACCAGGTAGCCCGTAAGGACCAGATGAGTAGCCCGCTGGCCTGTTCTAAAAATAGCTCAAATAGCAGCACTTACCAGTGAGCTGCCTCTATTTTTTAAATTGTATTTATTTACTAGCAAGCTGGTCTCGCTTTGCTCGACATTTTTAATTCTAAGAGAGACAAAACTCAAATAGAATTTGAAAATCCAAGAAAATATTTGAAAGACTTGGTCTTCACTAACTGACAAAGAAACAGATAACCGATTTGGTGTCCAGTTCAAAGTGTGACATGATTTATTTGAAAATTTGAGAGTTGACTTTTGTATTTTACATGAGTTATTATTTGTACAAACATGGTGCAAAGTAATTGATGATTAGTTCAAAAAAGTTAGTGGCTAGTTAGTTAAAATGGGATATTGTGATTTCACAAGATTGTCTTAGAAGTGATCATTTGAAAATGTTCAATTTGAAAAATGTGCACTTAGAGAAAATATAAAAATAAAGTGTTGCATATTGATATTTATCTGTTTCTATATATATTTATTGTGAGAAATCATTAAGATGATCAGTGTTTCCAGAAAGATAAATATCATTAATTATTAATAATAACATAGACTTAAAGGTAAATTGAGAAAATTGGCTATTTCTGGCAATTTATTTAAGTGTGTATCAAACTGGTAGCCCTTCGCATTAATCAGTACCCAAGAAGTAGCTCTTGGTTTCAAAAAGGTTGGTGACCCCTGGTCTACAATAACACCAGAAAAATATGATAATTTGCAGCTAACCGTATGACAAAAAAAATTCTCAACAAAGTACACACACGTGTAGGGCTGCAACTAACAATTAATTTGATAATCGATTAATCTGTCGATTATTACTTCGATTAATCGATTAATAATCGGATAAAAGAGACAAACTACATTTCTATCCTATCCAGTATTTTATTGGAAAAAAAACAGCATACTGGCACCATACTTATTTTGATTATTGTTTCTCAGCTGTTTGTACATATTGCAGTTTATAAATAAAGGTTTATTAAAAAACAAAACAAAACAAAACAAAAAAAAACCTCTGCGCATAGCATAGATCCAACGAATCAATGACTAAATTAATCGGCAACTATTTTAATAATCGATTTTAATCGATTAGTTGTTGCAGCCCTACACAAGTGCAGTAAGCAGCAACAATTGGAAAACACAGCAAAACGGTATTATGTAAGAAAAATATGCTAATGCTAATTATTAGTAACAGTTTTGTTTTAAATGTATGTATTTTTTTTAAGGAAAATGTATGCATCGTAGCAAATTATATGATGACATCCTATTGACCACGCCCCCAAAAAGGCAGGTATTTTACCTTGGATTATCATGGAGTTTACATGGCGACGCACACAAAAATCATTGAAAATGATCAATCCAAATGTGAAAGGTTCCCATCCCCCGCCATGTCCAAATCTACTTTCCAGCTTGTGTATTTTTATTGGATTTCCTGAAAAACGCCAGCTGCACGCCCCTCGACTGCGTGTCCGGGCCTATTCTCACACACCTCTCCATTGCCAACAGTGAATTCTTCATAATCCGGTCCAGATTTGAGCGTTTTTACAGACGACCAATTCACATCTAATCGTTGCACCGCCTTATACCGGTTACTAAACACGGTCAAAGGAACCACAATTTCCTGTCCACTTTCTCGTGCAAGTAGCGACAAACAATGTGCAATCACACCTTTACTTTGTGAGCATTTTTCCCATTGTTTGTTTTCTGCCCTGTTTCCTTTGTCCCTTTGTCACGTCACATTAATGGCATTATTGACATTGTAGGAATGAAACGTATGGAGCCAAGGCCGTACATCGACCAACATAATATGGTCTTAATTAGATGACAGTCCCCTCTGTGTGTGTGTGTGTGTGTGTGTGTGTGTGTGTGTGTGTGTGTGTGTGTGTGTGTGTGTGTGTGTGTGTGTGTGTGTGTGTGTGTGTGTGTGTGTGTGTGTGTGTGTATATATATATATATAAGCCCCCTCCCAGCCCCCACCAGCTGTGGCTTTGGCCACCACACGCTCAGAATAGCAATGTATCTATAGTGTAACGTTCCATTTAACTCACCTTATGTGGAGACTGCATATCTTAACACTTGATATGAATTGGTGCAGCAAGTGGCGGCCTGCGCTATAGATAGCAAGCTCCACCGCACTCCAGGCCTTTTTTACCTTTTATGTCCCTGAGCGTGCATTAAAAATAAAACAAACCTGGCCCCTGTCGTACAGCGGGGCCCTGACAATCGATATGCTGTCCCGGCGTTTAAACTTAAACAGCCCTGCTCTGCCCGCGTTAAAGTAAACGTGCGAAGCGTGTGGAGTCCAGACCTTCATTTCTGCTGTCAAAGACTGTACGGCACCGGTGAGGAATGTCCCAAATGGTGACATTTTAGAATAGCACAGCAAGACTGCAAAACACTGTTTTAAAATAACGTGAATTTCGGACTAAGTCGCCACTTTTTTCTTACACTTGCGGCTAATTTTTGCATTTTTCTTCACTTACGGCCATAATGCAAATAGTTTAAAAGAAAACAACCAAGCAAACACACTGAAAAGGTGTGTCTATAGATAGATAGTACTTTATTGATTCCTTCAGGAGAGTTCCCTCAGGAAAATTAAAATTCCAGCAGCAGTGTACAGAATTGAGATCGAATTTAAAAAGTAAATAATGGGGGAATAAATGGAAACAAAATAGAAAAACACTACAATAAGATTAATTACAATAAGAATAAAAATAAGAAGCAACAATGAGAATAAAAATGTAACAGTAAAATAAGAATATAACAAGAGAAACTAGGCAGTAGTGACCATGTTATGAAAAAGTATTGCACTGTTATTGTTTTGCATTATTGTATGTGCTATGGCGCCATCTTTTTGGAAGACAATATACCGTATTTTTCGGACTATAAGTCGCTCCGGAGTATAAGTCGCACCGGCCGATAATGCATAATAAAGAAGGAAAAGTGTGTTGTTGTGGTTTGTGCAGCCCTTTGAGACACTTGTGATTTAGGGCTATATAAATAAACATTGATTGATATACAGTCGTGGAATTAACACATTATTATGCCTAATTTGGACAACCAGGTATGGTGAAGATAAGGTCCTTTTTTAAAAAATTAATAAAATAAAATAAGATAAATAAATTAAAAACATTTTCTTGAATAAAAAAGAAAGTAAAACAATATAAAGACAGTTACATAGAAACTAGTAATTAATGAAAATGAGTAAAATTAACTTTTAAAGCTTAGTACTATTAGTGGACCTGCAGCACGCACAAACATTTGTGCTTACGGACTGTATCCCTTGCAGACTGTATTGATATAAATAAATAAATGATAAATGGGTTATACTTGTATAGCGCTTTTCTACCTTCAAGGTACTCAAAGCGCTTTGACACTATTTCCACATTCACCCATTCACACACACATTGATGGCGGGAGCTGCCATGCAAGGCGCTAACCAGCAGCCATCAGGAGCAAGGGTGAAGTGTCTTGCCCAAGGACACAACGGACGTGACTAGGATGGTAGAAGGTGGGGATTGAACCCCAGTAACCAGCAACCGTCCAATTTGTTGGCACGGCCACTCTACCAACTTCGCCACGCCGTCCGATATATATTGATATATAATGTAGGAACCAGAATAGTAATAACAGAAAGAAACAACCCTTTTGTGTGAATGAGTGTAAATGGGGGAGGGAGGTTTTTTGGGTTGGTGCACTAATTGTAAGTGTATTTTGTGTTTTTTATGATGATTTAATTTAAAAAAAAAAAAAACAATACCGATAAAAAAAAAAAACGATACCGATAATTTCCGATATTACATTTTAAATATCGTCAGGCCGATCTTATCGGACATCTCTTCTTTTCACATTTGGGAAATAAGCCCTTTTCAATGAATGAATGCTCAGTCGTCTTTTCGGTTTGAAAAAAAGTGCACATCCACTGTAGTTTGTTTGCATTCAATGACATGGTGTGAAGCACATAGTGTGTGACGCAGCCTGAGCTTGGCGTAATTGTCAAGGCTGTAGGGAAGACGAAGGCATAAGTGCTGTGCTCTGAAAGACCTCAGACATGAGTCCACCAGGCTGGGGGCTGTTTGCTTTGGCTGGCTGACACCTTTCCTTACACCACTAATCCAGTCTCTCTCCAGCTGGCGGCTACCACACCTCCCCCGTCTTTTTTTTTTTTTTTTACCCCCCTTTTGCATCCTTCCTTGCTTTTTTTCTCCCTCTCCTACAAGCTGGAATCTCTACCCCTTCTGTCCTTATTGTCTACCCTATCCTGTCCTCTCATCAATGTGTGCAACACGGCGAGAGCCGCAGGCGTGCATTTAGAAAAACAAAGAATGCCGATTAACGTGTGATCTCTACCCTCTTTCCGTCTGTTTTTGTTGCCGTAGTCGCTTGTAGGCGGCAGGCTGTGAAACTTTACACCGGTCTGAGCCTGGCTCAGTAAAACATTAATTTCCTGTGCCTCGGAAGGCATTTAATTATTTAAAAAAAAGATGTAATATCCATCATGTGAAGTCAGCTAGATATTTAATTTACCACTGCTGGTGTCAGGGGTGACCAATTGATTTATTATGGAAGGCCTTTTTTGATGTGAACAGCTGTTTCATGGAAAAAAAAGAAAATAGGTCAAAGGTCAAATGCAATGACCTTGTTACTTATTTTGTGCGTGCGTGTGTGTGTCCACAAATTGAGATGGAAGCTGCAGTGTAAATGTTTGATTAGGGTGGACTTGTCTGCCAAATGAGACCAGAATTGATGAGTATTGCAAAAGGTGTCAGGTATGAGTCAATGTATCCTGCATGGGAAATGATGGATGAACGGACATGTACCGTATTTTCCCGATTGTAAGGCGCACCGCCGATGAATGGTCTAATTTCTGTCTTTTTTTCATATATAAGGCGCACTGTATTATAGGGCGCATTAAAGGAGTCAAACACTTCCTTATGGTCTACATAACATGTAATGGTGGTTCTTTGGTCAAAATGTTGCATAGATTATGTTTTACAGATCATCTTCAAGCCGCTTTCTGACAGTCGCTTCCGGATGCGGCGTTTTGTGGGCGGTCTTATTTACGTGGCTCACCTCCGACAGCTTCTTCTCCCCGTCATCTTTGTTGTAGCGTGCAAGGACGGGAGTGGAAGAAGTGTGAAAAGATGGAGCTAACTGTTTTAATGACATTCAGACTTTACTTTAATCAACAACGGAGCAGCATCTTCTCATCGGCCGGAAAGGTGTCCCGTGAAAAACCGTCCGACCAGAACTCTCTAATAACTAAAGTTCCTTGGGTGAATAACTTAAACTCACTACACCGGTATGTTTTAGCACTTTCATGGCGGGTTTACTGACCGATATAAGTTAGAACTTTACAGTACTTTATATTAGAAATGGCAACAGCGGAGGATGAATGTCCCATAACAAGAAGATAGAGAAAAAGAAGAAGCTTATCGACTACGGTGTTGTCACGGACTACAATTTTTCAGGACTTATGCAGATCCCAAATACAGATTAGCATGTACCAGAAGGTTAAAAAAAGTTGCTTTTTTTGATTGATTGATTGAGACTTTTATTAGTAGGTTGCACAGTGAAGTACATATTCCGTACAATTGACCACTAAATGGTAACACCCGAATAAGTTTTTCAACTTGTTTAAGTCGGGGTCCACTTAAATTGATTCATGATACAGATATATACTATCATATATACTATCATCATAATACAGTCATCACACAAGATAATCACATTGAATTATTTACATTATTTACAATCAGGAGTGTGGAGGGGGGTTGGGGGGGGGGTGGGGATATGGACATCAAGTAGTGGACATAGAGAGAGAGAGAGAGAGAGAGAGAGAGAGAGAGATCAGAAGGCATAAGAAAAAGAATCTGCATTTGATTGTTTACATTTGATTATTAGCAATCCGGGGAGGGTGTTAGTTTAGGGTTGTAGCTGCCTGGAGGTGAACTTTTATAGCGGTTTTGAAGGAGGATAGAGATGCCCTTTCTTTTATACCTGTTGGGAGCGCATTCCACATTGATGTGGCATAGAAAGAGAATGAGTTAAGACCTTTGTTAGTTCGGAATCTGGGTTTAACGTGGTTAGTGGAGCACCCCCTGGTGTTGTGGTTATGGCGGTCATTTACGTTAAGGAAGTAGTTTGACATGTACTTCGGTATCAGGGAGGTGTAGCGGATTTTATAGACTAGGCTCAGTGCAAGTTGTTTAACTCTGTCCTCCACCTTGAGCCAGCCCACTTTAGAGAAGTGGGTAGGAGTGAGGTGGGATCTGGGGTGGAGGTCTAGAAGTAACCTGACTAGCTTGTTCTGAGATGTTTGGAGTTTAGATTTGAGGGTTTTGGAGGTGCTAGGGTACCAGGAGGTGCATGCGTAATCGAAAAAGGGTTGAACGAGAGTTCCCGCCAGAATCCTCAAGGTGCTTTTGTTGACCAGAGAGGAAATTCTGTAGAGAAATCTCGTTCGTTGGTTAACCTTTTTGATTACCTTGGTTGCCATTTTATCACAGGAAAGGTTAGCCTCTAGAATGGAACCTAGGTAGGTGACCTCATCTTTCCTGGTGATGACACTGTCACCTACTTTTATGGTGAAGTGATTGACTCTCTTAAGTTTGATGTGGGACCCAAACAGGATGGATTCTGTTTTACCCAAGTGTATGGATAGCTTGTTGTCAGCGAGCCAGGTGCAAGTTCTACAGAGCTCAGCACTGAGGATTTTCTCCTCCTGCTTTTGCATAATATTGCAAAACAAAACAGAATCAGAATCACAAGACCTGGTTGTGCAAATAAACTAACGTCATGTTAAGTCCTGGTTATAAATATTGTAATAATAATGATAATGGATTAGATTTATATAGCGCTTTTCTAGACACTCAGAGCACTTCACAGAGAAGTGAGAAACCATCATTCATTCACACCTGGTGGTGGTAAGCTACTTTCGTAGCCACAGCTGCCCTGGGGTAGACTGACGGACAGTAGACCACCACCTATCATTCATTCACCGGTGTGAGCGGCACTGGGGGCAAGGGTGAAGTGTTCTGCCCAAGGACACAACGGCAGCAATTTGGATGGTAAGAGGCGGGGAGCGAACCTGCAACCCTCAGGTTTCTGTGACGGCTGCTCTACCCACTACGCCATGCCGCCCCTAATTGTTAGTCCAATCCACTGGGTTTTATTTCTCGATTTTCATAACAAAAACTAAAAGCTTGAGTTGTGCTTTATTCGACACGGATGACCACATTATAGCGTCGTTGGTGCTATTTGTTAGCATCAACAGGGCTGTACGCTTAGCTTTTTCCACTCTTAGCCCCGGTGCTACTAAATGAAAATAATTGGAGCACAGACAATTTTTTTGTAGCACAGAAAAAAATGTAGTAGCAATATCACAATTTCAATATTACCACTCAAAGAAGATACACATGTGCACTCATACATACAAACACACAATGCCATCATAATGCCTACTGCAACACTCAATTAAACACGGAGAACTTCCCTAAACGAGTGTCGGGCTGCGCGATATGGATCAAAATAGTTTGGTCCATAAACTAACCCATAAAGAGAAATTTTCGTTGACATAACTAAATTTCTCCACAATGCCTTAATGCTCCATTTTTGGGACTGATTGGGATCCCAAATACACAAAAAGAGGAACCAAGAAGTGAGGAAAGTAGGTTTCGTATAATAGGATCCCAACTTAAGGTGTTTTGAGATAAGAAAAACAAAAACTCCTTGAAAATATTATAGGAAAAATGTAATATAATCTCCAATCTTCTTTTAAAAAAAAAACAAAACATTTATCTATGCTCAATTATTCAGCTAACAAAAACACAAAAAAGTAAAATGTGAAATAAGGTGCTCTGGTTTAAACGTCAGCCGCAACGTGAAAATATTTAACCTTTAAAGGCCTACTGAAACTCACTACTACCGACCACACAGTCTGATAGTTTATATATCAATGATGAAATCTTAACATTGCAACACATGCCAATACGGCCGGGTTAGCTTATAAAGTGCAATTTTAAATTTCCCGCTAAACTTCTGGTTGGAAACGTCTATGTATGATGACGTATGCGCGTGATGTCACGAAGGCAACGGAAGTATTCGTACCCAATGTGTCACCATACAAACTGCTCTGTTTTCATCGAACAATTCCACAGTATTCTGGACATCTGTGTTGGTGAATCTTTTGCAATTTGTTTAATGAACAATGGAGATTGCAAAGAAGAAAGTTGTAGGTGGGATTGGTGTATTAGCGGCTTGCTGTAGCAACACAACAAAGAGGACTTACTTGGATAGCAGACATCTGTGATCGGGTGAAGTCCTTCGTCGCGCCGTCGATCGCTGGAACGCAGGTGAGCACGGGTGTTGATGAGCAGATGAAGGCTGGCTGGCGTAGGTGGAGCGCTAATGTTTTTATCATAGCTCTGTGAGGTCCGGTTGCTAAGTTGCTAAGTTAGCTTCAGCGTCGTTAGCAACAGCATTGTTAAGCTTTGCCAGGCTGAGAATTATTAACCGTGTAGTTACATGTCCATGGTTTAATAGTATTGTTGATCTTCTGTCTATCCTTCCAGTCAGGGATTTATTTATTTTGTTTCTATCTGCATTTGAGCCAGATGCTATCACGTTAGCTCAGTAGCTAAAGAGTTTCGCCGATGTATTGTCGTGGAGATAAAAGTCACTGTGAATGTCCATTTCGCGTTCTCGACTCTCATTTTCAAGAGGATATAGTATCCGAGGTGGTTTAAAATACAAATCCGTGATCCACAATAGAAAAGGGAGACTGTGTGGAATCCAATGAGACCTTGTACCTAAGTTACGGTCAGAGCGAAAAAAGATACACCCTGCACTGCCTCTCTAGTCCTTCACTCTAACGTTCCTCATCCACGAATCTTTCATCCTCGCTCAAATTAATGGGGTAATCGTCGCTTTCTCGGTCTGAATCTCTCTCGCTCCATTGTAAACAACGGGGAATTGTGAGGAATCCTTCCTCCTGTGACGTCACGCTACTTCCGGTATAGGCAAGGCTTTTTTTTATCAGCGACCAAAAGTTGCGAACTTTATCGTCGTTGTTCTATACTAAATCCTTTCAGCAAAAATATGGCAATATCGCGAAATGATCAAGTATGACACATAGAATGGATCTGCTATTGCCGTTTAAATAAAAAAAATTCATTTCAGTAGGCCTTTAACAATGGTGTTTTTATAGGTCAACATTATAATAGGAAATACAAAGATGTGAGCCAGGAACACCAACCTGCCAACTGCTTCATGATGCTGTGTGACAGTTGTGTTCTGAACATTTCTTTTTAAATATTCATCAATTATGGTTACTTTGAACTTTACCAAAAAAGTAATTGAATTACTAACGGAATTCCTCTTTAATAAATGCAACACATTTTTTAGGGAAATTAATTGTGTTACTTAAAAAAAAAAACGTCAAATATCTGGCATAATGCAGTTAAGTGTCATATGAGAGCATGGTGTGTGTGTGCTTTTTAAGAGGCGGTGCCTGTTGCCTAGTGACGTGTGATGTCAGCAAGTCTTTGGAAGCGGCAGCTCTTTTGAATCTTTCACTTGTTCGTGTCACCTCTGCTTAAGAAATATATTGAGCGTGCTTCCATGGCTGCATGTTCTTGTCAACAAACGGGGTATTGTTTGGATGGCAACTTGGCAAGTTTTTTCACGTCAATCATTGATTTGTTGTGAAATTTCCCCTCCGACCGCCGTAGTTACTAGCGCGCAGTGCAGTTTGTGTCAAGTTTTAAGGTGGTGAAAAAACAACATTTTTACTGACCAGTTCTTCCAACTAAGACCTTCTTTCTTCCGTGTTGGGAAGGCTTAATCGGCCTGAGTGTGGAAACTTGGAGGAGCGGGGCTCCCCTCTGTGGAAGGGACACACAGTCACACACAGCTTTCAGCGTGCACATAGTGATCACTTCCACGTCCATCATTTGTTCATATGGTTATGGTTATGAGTGTATTTCAAACATGTCACACGGGTGGGCAAATATTTTACAGTAATTTGATCACATTTGGATGGATTTTTTTTAGGAGCAAAATGCAATGAAAGGGTTGGAGTGTGACAGTTTTTTTTTTTTTCATGTCGCATAGTCTATTTTTAGTCACATTTGCCAGTAAATTTGTCACATCGTATAACCCTGATCAAGAAAATATATTTTTTAGTATTAATAAATTAGATGAACAGCATATACTGAGTCTTGATATCGGTAGCAAACAGACATATAAAGCTAAATATGAGATAAAATATGAACTTCACATCATAAAAACAACTGCAGACAGGAATTGTGGATGAGACTAATACTTGTAGCAGGAAATCAACTGCA
>NC_084732.1:15967878-16052878 GCF_033978785.1 Entelurus aequoreus
TTAGGATGAAGGGCTTCAGGCCATCAAAAGGTGTTGTTTTTTTCTTCCTCTTTTGCAGTGCTCCAATTAAGATTGTTAGAGGTAAACGTCTCCAGGGTTGCAAGAAGTGCAGATGTTGTGGACACCAAAGGCTTGTGGACTCTCTGGACAGCTGTTGGGTTTTTGGACAATTACAGAATTATTGAAGGTGCCCATGCTGAAACATGAAACCTTATGTGTTTACTAATGAATGGCATCATAGGATATACACTATGTGCACTATCTGACGTTTCAAGCAGCACTTTGACATTTTCTCTTCACGTGTAGAGTATTTAGACTAGTCAGTGTTAGGGTTGGGTATAGTTTGAATTCGAACGATTCCGATTCTTTGTTTCGATTGCGATTCCTGGCGATCCTCGATTCCGATTCTTCTTGTACCATGCCGGGATCAATGTGTTTGACAGGTAGTCCCTGGAAGGTGGTATGTATTTTGGGTTGAGAGTTTTCACCATATCCCTGCAAACATAAACAAACATGTAATTGCTGTTACTGTTTAGCCCAGTATAAATTAGCTTAGCTCTAACGTTATTGCTTAACTAACCTAAATGTTGGAGATTCCACCTCTGAAAAGGGATGCAGTCTTTTGACTATGTGTGCAAGTGACCTTTCTGTGGCACTCTTCCGTCTGTGGCACCGACATCTTCCCCATTGCCGCTACGGTGAACGGAGTACGCTGAGCACATTGCGGAGCCTGGCTAGCAGGTTGTAAATTGTCTATGAAAAAATACGCAGGCTAATTTGTTAGCTGCCTCAACGTTGGCGCAAAACACATTATTTATTGCATATATATTGTTTTACTTGCCGGATATCGGACTGCAGTGCAATCACCGAGGTGCCAGGCTGGGCGTCGGAGCCAAAGGAGGACGGTCGGCGCAGCGCGTCGAAGACGGGACACGCATTTATTTGTACTCCATGAACTCGGAGGTGCTTCATCATGTTCGACGTGCACCCTCCTAAGCACGAAACAGTCCTGTCGCACGTGTTACATTTCGCCGATATTTCATTTTTTTTAGTAAAATAAAGCCACACTTTCGACCGCCGACGCCCGCTATCCATGCTTGACTGACTTGCTCGGCTACATAGGCTCGGCTATCGTTGGTGTTCAGCGGCTTCTTCTTCCGGTCGGCGGACTTATTCTTTTTTTCCGGTCGGCGGACTGGGTATCGAAACTAGGAATCGAAATTTAAACTTTTGAACGATTCCGGGAGAATCGGAAAGTTAGTCCCGGTTCCAATCGATACTCGATACCCAACCCTAGTCAGTGTACAGCTCGTCTAGGACCGATTGACTATCTCCTGAAAATGAGCCAACGCAGCCTCCTGCTGGCCCCACTATGGACTGGACTCTCACTATTATGTTAGATCGGTGGTTCTTAACCTGGGTTCGATCGAACCCTCAGGGTTCGGTGGGTCGGGCTCAGGGGTTCGGCGGAGGTCAAGACACACCCGACTCATCGTGTAAATAAAAACTTCTCCCTATCGGCGTATTACGGATACGGCAACAGCAGAAGTCACACTGATTTGCAGGTGTGTAATTTGTTGTGAGTTTATGCACTGTGTTGGTTTTGTTCTTTGAACAAGGTTATGTTCGTGCACGGTTCATTTTGTGCACCAGTAAAAAAACATGGTAACACTTTAGTATGGGGAACATATTCACCATTAATTAGTTGCTTATTAACATGCAAATTAGTAACATATTGGCTCTTAGCTAGTCATTATTAAGTACTTATTAATGCCTTATTCGGCATGACCTTATTATAACCCGAACCCTCTAACTCTGGCCCTAACCCTCTAACCCTAACCCTAACCCTAACCAAATAACTGTAAATTAAGTCTTTGTTACTTTTAATATGTACCCCATACTAAAGTGTTACCATAAACATATAACTTTTTCTTGAATTTGAAAAAAAACATCATTTTATTTTTCACTAAAGAAGGGTTCGGTGAATGCGCATATGAAACTGGTGGGGTTTGGTACCTCCAACAAGGTTAAGAACCACTGTGTTAGATCCACTATGGACTGGACTTTCACAATATTATGCTAGACCCACTCGACGTCCATTGCACCGGTCTCCCCTAGAGGAGGGGCGGGGGGGTGTCACCCACGTCTGCGGTCCTCTCCCAAGGTTTCTCATTGTCATCCCGCTGGGTTGAGTTTTTCCTTGCCCTGATGTGGGATCTGAACCGAGGATGTCGTTGTGGCTTGTGCAGCCCTTTGAGACACTTGTGATTTAGGGCTATATAAATAAACATCGATTGATTGATTTATTGTGAAGCCCTTCGAGGCACTTTTGATTTAGGGCTATACTATACTACTACTACTACTACTACTACTACTACTACTACTACTACTACTACTACTACTACTACTACTACTACTACTACTACTACTACTACTACTACTACTACTACTACTAATAATAATAATAATAATAATAATAATAATACATATAATGCTGCTGCTGCTGCTACTACTAATAATACATATAACGCTGCTACTACTACTACTACTACTAATAATAATAATAATAGTACATTCTGTTGCTACTACTACTACTAATGATAATACATACTGTATAATGCTGCTACTACTAATAATAATACATATACTGCTGCTACTAATACTACTACTACTAATAATAATAATACATATAATGCTGCTGCTACTACTACTAATAATAATAATACATATAATGCTGCTACTACTACTAGTACTACTACTAATAATAATAATACATATAATGCTACTACTAATAATAATAATAATACATATAATGCTGCTGCTACTGCTACTACTACTACTAATAATAATAATACATATAATGCTGCTGCTACTACTACAACTATTAATAATAATAATTATAATATTACATATAATACTGCTGCTACTACTACTACTAATAATAATAATAATACATATAATGCTGCTGCTACTACTACGACTATTAATAATAATAATAATATTACATATAATGCTGCTGCTGCTACTACTACTACTACTAATAAGAATAAGAATAATACATATAATGCTGCTACTACTACTACTATTATTAATAATAATAACACATGCTTTTGCTGCTACAACTACTACTACTAATAATAATAATACATTTAATGCTACTACTACTACTACTAATAATAATACATATAATGCTGCTACTACGACTACTGCTACTAATAATACATATAATGCTGCTACTACTACTACTACTACGACTACTACTACTACTAGTATTAATAATACATATAATGCTGCTACTACTACTACTACTATTAATACTACTACTACTACTAATAATACATATAATGCTGCTACTACTACTACTACTACTACTACTAATAATAATAATACATATAATGCTGCTACTACTACTACTACTACTACTAATAATAATACATATAATGCTGCTACTACTACTACTAATAATAATAATAATAATACATATAATGCTGCTACTACTACTACTACTAATAATACATGTAATGCTGCTACTACTACTGCTACTACTACTACTAATAATAATAATAATACATATAATGCTGCTACTACTACTACTACTACTACTACTGCACCACACTCCACAGTGTTATGAGTGCATCTGATTTGAGGTGCAAAAGGTGTGAATAAAAAAAAGCCTGTGTGGTTTGGAGGTGGGGTTTGGTGGAGGTTGTCCAGCACTCTTGTATCTCAATTGTTGTCCCATCATTGTTCATGGTTCCGGGGCGGCCATGAAAAACATGGCTTCCTGCTGACTTGCACTTTTAATTCACACATCAATAATCCCCCCACCAACACCTCTCGGCTGACCTCTGACCCCTCCGGTTGTACTAATTGTTTGATGCGGGATTGATGCGCTGGCGTTGCATCAAATAACTGACAGCCAAGCACGCCCCGTGCTTTTGATGCCTTCTGGAACGGCCCGCAAAAGACGACGGCAGCTCTTTTCCGGCCTGACGGTGACGTCTGTGTTTAGCGTGAGCGCAAGATGATGCAACACTCAGCACGTGCTGCACTGTCTCCACCAGGGGGCCGAACTATTTGCCTCCAGGGGCCAAAGTGAAAATGTGCCAGCGGGCCTCACACAACAATTTTAAGCATGAAACACATATAGTCAAAAAGTCCTCATCATTAGTAGCAATGATGGATGGCAACTAGTTAGCCAACTAGTTAGCCTTGCGAACAGAACAATGTCAGGTATGGACAACACACTAACCTATTTATTATTAACTGTCTGGAATGGACTTACGCTGTCTTTTAAGTTGAAGGGGAGTGGTAATTGTTTTTGGCGTCACCTAGTGATTACAAACATTTATACTAAGTTAAATTCATGACACAGTAAATTGGATGATGCGGACACATTTGTTACTGGATTATTTCTAATATGCTCCTGCCTTGTAGACTTTGTAAGTGTAAGTAATATGTAACTATAACTATTTGATACTTGTTGATATCGACAAATGTGCTGTTTTATTGTTAAATGGTTACATTTTGCTAGCGTGTGTGCTATTGTATGCTTAGCTGTTGTGTAGCTGCTAGCTCCTAGTAGTCTATAGTCTAGCATGTTTACCTTTTGTAAATGACTTGACAGTAAAAAATAAACTATGTGCTTATTAGAGGACACTTAGATGTTACCTGGCTGTCCAGCTTTGTAAAAGTAAACACACTGCAGGACTGCTTGTATCGCACATGATATCACACACAAGTAAACACGCTGCAGGACTGCTTGTATCTCACAAGTAAACACGCTGCTGGACTGCTTGTAACGCACACAAGTAAACATGCGGCAGGACTGCTTGTATCGCACATGATATCGCACACAAGTAAACACGTGACAGGACTGCTTGTATCACACACAAGTAAACTCGTGCAGGAATGCTTGTATCGCATATGATATCACACATAAGTAAACACGCTGCAGGACTTCTTATACCACACAAGTAAACACGCTGCAGGACTGCTTGTATCACACACAAGTAAACATGCTGCAGGGCTGCTTGTATCGCACACAGGTAAACATGCTGCAGGACTGCTTGTATCGCACATGATATCGCACACAGGTAAACACGCTGCAGGGCTGCTTGCATCGCACATGATATCGCACACAGTTAAACATGCTGCAGGACTGCTTGTATCGCACAGAAGTAAACACGCTGCAGTACTGCTTGTATCGCACACAGGTAAACATGCTGCAGGGCTGATTGTATCGCACATGATATCGCACACAAGTAAACATGCTGCAGGACTGCTTGTATCGCACATGATATCGCACAGAAGTAAACACGCTGCTGTACTGCTCCTATCACACAGAAGTTAACAGGCTGCAGTACTGCTTGTATCGCACACAAGTAAACACACTGCAGGACTGCTTGTATCGCACATGATATCGCACACAGCTAAACATGCTGCAGGACTGCTTGTATCGCACATGACATCGCACAGAAGTAAACACGCTGCTGGACTGCTCCTATCACACAGAAGTAAACAGGCTGCAGTACTGCTTGTATCGCACACAAGTAAACACGCTGCAGGACTGCTTGTATCGCACACAGCTAAACATGCTGCACGACTGCTTGTATCGCACATGATATCACACACAGCTAAACTTGCTGCAGGACTGCATGTATCGCACATGACATCGCACATAAGTAAACACGCTGCTGGACTTCTTGTATCGCTCATGATATCACACACGAACACGCTGCAGGACTGCTTGTATCGCTCATGATATCGCACACAAACACGCCGCAGGACTGCTTGTAGTAAAACTAATATTAGAAAGTGTAGATACAGGCCGATACTTTGTTGTTTTTGTTGCTGATATTGGACCAACATGTGATATCAATACTAGATGCGGCCACCCCTAGAGTGTTTAAACGGTCAGTATGAATGTGTTACATTCATCAAAGGACTCGGCGGGCCAAATTTGGCCCCCGGGTCTCTATTGCTTATCATGTTTTAGCTCATCTTTACCCGAGGAGCGCTGGCGTCCTGGCATCAGGCCGGCTTGTTTTGCCTCGTGTTAACGAGCTCTGCGGATTAGATGCCGGTTTTCCTGCCCCGACTTTAACCAGCTAAACCCTCTTAGCGCACTCCTGCTGAAATATGAAAAAACTTCATTTTGACGTGACGTGTCTCATCCTATTTCATATTCAGCATGTCAGAAAAACACAGAGTAGTACAGTAAATAACAGGAACTAGTCATGGGACTATCACTATTGTGTGTATTAAAATGTTGATGTCACTTGAGAGATGCTCAACATTCAGTTGTAGGTGTTCCTCTGTATTCATCATACCGCCCGTATTCACATGTATACACCCCTCAACAACAACGGCCACCTCTTGTTGTGTTGCCCTTGTATCATCTCCAGCCTGCTGTGCAATCCTATTGTTGCACATGCACAAAGAGGAGGAAAACACTGTGTCCAAACAATGTGTGTTTATTGCACAATACTTAGGAAAACAACTGCAATACCCCTGCCAAGCCTGCAGATGGCAGATGTCACACTAAATCAGTGCTTTTCAGATAGCGGGGCGGACGCGTTGTAGATTTGTGTTTTGGTCAGCAACTGTTTAATGCTAGTGTGTGTAGCTGTGTCCCAATTCAGGGTCCGCATCCTTCGGAGGACCCGGCCTACGCAGTCTCAGAAGGCTGGACCTTCGGAGGCTCCTCCGTTGTTAAATGGGACCTTCTGGCCTGCGGAGGATACTTACATTTAAAAGTAGAGATGTCCGATAATGGCTTTTTTGCCGATATCCGATATTGACCAACTCTTAATTACCGATTCCGATATCAACCGATACCGATATATACAGTCGTGGAATTAACACATTATTATGCCTAATTTGTTGTGATGCCCCGCTGGATGCATTAAACAATGTAACAAAATCTTCCAAAATAAATCAACTCAAGTTATGGAAAAAAATGCCAACATGGCACTGCCATATTTATTATTGAAGTCACAAAGTGCATTATTGGTTTTTAACATGCCTCAAAACAGCAGCTTGGAATTTTGGACATGCTCTCCCTGAGAGAGCATGAGGCAGGTTGAGGTGGGCGTTGTTGAGGTAGGAGGTGTATATTGTAGCGTCCCGGGGAGTTAGTGCTGCAAGGGGTTCTGGGTATTTGTTCTGTTGTGTTACGATGCGGATGTTCTCCCGAAATGTGTTTGTCATTCTCGTTTGGTGTGGGTTCACAGTGTGGCGAATATTTGTAACAGTGTTAAAGTGGTTTATACGGCTACCCTCAGTGTGACCTGTATGGCTGTTGACCAAGTATGCCTTGCATTCACTTGTGTGTGTGTGAAAAGCCGTAGATATTATGTGACTGGGCCGGCACGCAAAGGCAGTGCCTGTAAGGTTTATTGGCGCTCTGTACTTCTCCCTACGTCCGTGTACACAGCGGCGTTTTAAAAAGTCCTAAATTTTACTTTTTGAAAACGATACCGATAATTTCCGATATTACATTTTAAAGCATTTATCGGCTGATAATATCGGCAGTCCGATATTATCGAACATCTCTATTTGAACGTGTATTTGTCGGGTTATAGGAAGGCGCGCAAAGCATCTTGGGATGCAGGCCACGAAGGCTAGTCGCGGTGCATCCTCCAAATACAGGGGAAAGGAGGGCGCATTCATCGGCTGCATTTGGAGGAGCCTTCGGATTTGAATGAATTGGGACAGCCTTCGTGCAGCGTTGTGACGTAAGCGGCCTTCAAATTCGACCTTCGAAGGATGCAGACCTTGAATAGGGACACAGCTTGTGTGTGTGTGTGTGTGTGAAGACTTGTGTCTTTGAAGTACCGTCATTTAATGACCACCTGGTTCTCATTTGTCCTGAAGGCAAATAAAGGTGCCATTAGTTTCAGGTGAACGACTGTTAATTGACTCCTTTAGAGCGGAGGTCACTATTTGAGGAAGTTTTCACAGACTATAACTGTGTTGTTGTTGTTTTTTTTAAAAAATGTGTTTGTGTAAGCTTTCAAAAGGCCTGTGTCCATTTAAAAGGCACGCTCGAGGACACCGAAATCAAAAAGCCGCTCCTGTCAGCCATTTTTGTTTTATATGTGAAGTAAAAGACTAATTGAGGCATCAAACTCGCAAAATAATTTGGCGGTGAACGTTCAATGATTAAGTGGTCATTCAACCGTATCCAGGCCAGGGACCCCCAAATTGGCGTAGAGATGGAGCGGGGGCATACTTGCCAACCCTCCCGAATTTCTCGGGAGACTCCCGAATTTCAGTGCCCCTCCTGAAAATCTCCCGGGGCAACCATTCTCCCGACAACAATATTGGGGGCGTGCCTTAAAGGCACTGCCTTTAGCGTCCTCTCTCACCTGAAAAGGAGACTATTATATATGTCTCCGTTATCCATAGGTTTATCTATAACCCATAAAGTAGGCAGGCACGGAGCTATTTCTCAGCGTGTGTTTATTCCAGCCGGCACCTCAATACACTGACACACAACATCCGGATTCCCATCATGCATTGCTTCAAAACTACGGCAAGTAGTAATGTCCAAAAACATAACAGAGACGAAGCAGAAGAACGAAGAAGAGACATGGCAACCATTCGGAGGTCTCAAGGTTGGCAAGTATGAGCGGGGGACCCCATTTTATATATCCCGGATACAATTGTGTTTTTGAATAAACTGGGGCTGAAGGTACTTTATTGCGCAATAATAAGATATTTTAAAAAAAAAATAAATACAGTAAAGCATCGGTAATAGCTAGCTGGCAACTAGTGCACTAAATGCTAGCTGACAACTGGCACAGTAATCACTAGCGGACAACTAATGTGCTAATTGCTGGCTGAGAGCTGGCGCGTTAATCCCTAGTTGACAACGGGCGCGCTAATCGCGAGCCGACAGCGGATGCGTTAACAGCTAGTTATCAGCTAGCGCCATTAATCACAGCTGACAACTGGCACGCTAATCACTAGCTGGCAACTGCAGCGTTATTCGCTGAGTGTGAATGTTTTCTATGTGTTATCTACCTGCCATGAGGTGGCGACTTGTCCAGGGTGTACCCCATCTAAGCTCCAGCACCCTTGTGACCCCAAGAGGGACAAGCGGTAGAAAATGGATGAATGGAATATACATTATACATATATACAAATATATATATGTATATGTACAAATATACGTATACATATACATACATACAAATATATATGTGTGTGTGTGTGTGTGTGTGTGTGTGTGTGTGTGTGTGTGTGTGTGTGTGTGTATATATATATATATATATATATATATATATATATATATATATATATATATATATATATACACAAATATATATATACACAAATATATGTATGCACAAATATATATATATATACACAAATATATGTATGTATATATATATATATATGTATGTATATATATATGTATGTATATATATATATATATTTATATATATATATACACACACACACAAATATATGTGTATGTATATATATATATATATATATATATACTAGGGCTGCAACAAATAATCGATTAAAATCAATTATTATAATAGTTGCCGATTAATTTAGTCATCGATTCGTTGGATCTATGCTACGCGCATGCGCAGAGTTTTTTTTTTTGTTTTTTTTGTTTTTTTTACTAAACCTTTATTTATAAACTGCAACATTTACAAACAGCTGAGAAACAAAAATCAAAATACGTATGGTGCCAGTATTCTGTTTTTTTTCCAATAAAATACTGGATAGGATAGAAATGTAGTTTGTCTCTTTTATCCGATTATTAATCGATTAATCGAAGTAATAATCGACAGATTAGTCGATTATCAAATTAATCGTTAGTTGCAGCCCTAATATATACACAAATATATGTGTATGTATATATATACAGTATATATATATATATATATATATATATATATATATATATATATATATATATATATATATATATATATATATATATATATATATATATATATATATATATATATATATACACACACAAGTATATGTATATATATACAAGTATATGCGTATCTATATTTCAGATTTCAGTTAACTTAAAAAACTAAATCAACTTAAAGACTCCAATATATGTACACAAATGCATTTTTATAGTTCAAATAGATTAGAAGGTAAATAAGCAAAATAAATAGTGTGATTAATCTGCACATATACATGATTCATGCAAACTGTTTCTTGATTAATCGCACGAGTTAACTCATATTTTTTGACAGCCCTTGTTATTATATATTACAACTCATTGCCTTTGTCACCTGTAACACAACGCTAACATGGATGTTTTTTTCAGCGAGCTTAGCATGTTGGTTTGCCTTTGGCATCTTTGATGTACAAAATGTATCAAAGTGTCCCCTGCTGGAAAAGGTTTGGACACCCCTGGTACGTGAAAAATAATGTTGCTAATACATGCCTAGTAAATGCACTCATTATTTTTTTTTTTAAACAAATACCTGTTTGTTTTTATGCTCCCAAAAGCAGGGCCGGTAAAGTCTGACATAGGTGAAGCGGTGTACAGGCGTGTCAGCAGCACGTCTTTCTGACGCGTGTCTTAAAGACATGTTGCTAACTTAAGAAAATTAATCAGGGCTAATCTTCATTCTCCAAAGTCATTAATGAGTCCAATTCCAGGTTAAGGGGCTGAAGGATTAACCGCCCGGGCAAATCTGCGCGAGTCGCCTGTGCCGGGCGGCAGGGGCTGGGGGGAGGGGGGAGGGAGGGGAGGTGTGTGGATTTAGTCGTGCAATCCTCTAAATGAGCTTCATTATACTGGACTAGCCAGGAGGGAAAACCCACCGCCAACCCCTCACCCCGCTGCTGCCGGTGGATTAGCAGGTCGCCACAATCCCCTCCTGCTCCCGGGCGTACACTGTTGCACTTTTTGATTCTCCTGCTACAACGCCCCCCCCCCCCCTTGCAAGCCTCAGTGCAGATAAGCCCTTGACAAGATGAATGCATCTGTATCAAAAGTCTGGAGCCGCTTTGCTCTGTGTTGTTTGGCGAATCCCCTTTTCCAGGTCAAGCCAGATTGCCTTAACGTGTTTTACAAGGCAAATTTAACTCAAGTGCCTTTGACCACGCAAAATGTTGCAAATGGTCCTCATGGTCTCACGCTCCGTCCTCAGGCACCCCCGTCAACCGCATCCCCATCATGGCCAAGCAGGTGCTGGACCTGTACATGCTCTACAAGCTGGTGACGGAGAAGGGCGGCCTGGTGGAGGTGATCAACAAGAAGATCTGGAGAGAGATCACAAAGGGACTCAACCTGCCGACCTCCATCACCAGCGCGGCCTTCACCCTGCGCACGCAGTGAGTGTGTGTGTGTGTGTCGTCATGGATACCTGCAATCAGCGCCAATCCCTTTTTGCTCACTCCTGTCTTTTTCTTTCGGAGTCCAACAAATTTGATGACAATAGATTTTTCATTTACACTTTGTTTATAAAGGATTTGATTTAGGAAATGTCATATCATTTATATTATATAGTTATTATGTACAGATAATAAATAATATAATAATAAAAAATCTATACAAATATAATATCATGAACTTAATATTTTCCTACTAATTTGTGTCTAATTTTATTTAGTATTAATGTTTAATTTATATATTGAATAAAAACCAATACAAATATAAATAAATGATAAATGGGTTATACTTGTATAGCGCTTTTCTACCGTCAAGGTACTCAAAGCGCTTTGACAGTATTTCCACATTCACCCATTCACACACATATTATCATAATTATATATTTTTATTTTTAATGTCATATTTTTTTCTGTATAAATTATTCATGTTTAATTTATATATTGACCATTATATAGTGATACGTAAATGTTACAACAATAAAAAGTATTAAATTGAACATATACACTTAAAATATGTAATTATTTTGTGAGTTCAGTTATGTATTAGGAGTTATTTTTCTCCAATTATGTAATATTTGCTATATGTTTTGTTTACTTTTTTATGTTCACTACTACTTTGTAAATAAATGATGAAATAAAAATATGCTCTTAGGCATAATTTATTTAATAATTTACATTATTCATATGTAATATTTTTTTAAATGATTGATCATTTATGTAATTATATATTATATAATTATTTGTTATAGTTCTTATACAAATAAGTAATGTTACCGCCCGAATGCAGCTGAGATAGGCTCTTGCGACCCCGAATGGGATAAGCGGTAGAAAATGGATGGATGGATATACAAATCTAATAATATATTAACTATTTATTTTTTTAAACATTGTAATTTTTATTTATATAATATTATTAACTTTATATTTTTCTACTATTTTTTAGCTCATTTTATTTTTTGTTTATGTATTATTAATGTTTAATTTATATATTGACTAAAAACATCAATACAAATATATTATCATAACTATATATTTTTATATTTAATGTCATATCATTTATGTTTAATTTATATATTGACTATAAAATAGTGATATGTAAATGTTACAACAATAAAAAGTATTATATTTAACATATACACTTAAAATATGTAATTATTTTGTGAGTTCAGTTATGTTTTATGAGGGTTTTTTTTTACGTAATATGTTTTGTTTACTTTATTTTGTAAATAAATGATGAAATAAAAATATGCTGTTAGGCATATTTAACAATACATTCATTTACATTATATATATATTTAAAACAGTTTTTTAAATGAATGATCATTTATGTAATTATATCTTATATAATTATTTTATACAGTTATTATACAAAAAGGTAATGTAATAATATACAATCTATACAAATATAATAATAGATTAACTATATATATATTTTTTAATTTAAATGTTTATGTATTTGTTTAATTTATATATTGACTATTATATAGTTATGTATGAATGTTAGAAAAATTCAATATGTTTAGTCTATACACTTAAAATATTTAATTATTTTTGTGAGTTCAGTCAGTTATGAGGTTTTCTCTCCAATTATGTATTATTTGCTATATTTTGTTTACTTTTGTATGTTAACTGTTATTTTATAAATAAATGATCAATATAAAATATGTTTTTAAGCAGATTTAACAGTATATTTAATTACATTATTCATATTTATTTTATTTTTTATTAATTATCATTTATATGTATGTATGGATAATAAATAATGTAATAATAAAACGTCAATACAAATATAACAAATATATTATCAATAACTGTATATTTTTGTTATTTGTATGTCATTGTCATTTTTTTATGTATAATGTATATGTTGACTATTGTATAGTGATATATAAATGGTACAACAATAAAATGTTCATCCATCCATTTTGTACCGCTTGTACCCCGTTCGGGGTTGCTGGAGCCGATCTCAGCTGCACGTGGGCGGAAGGCGGGGTACACCCGGGACAAGTCGCCATCTCATCACAGGGTCAACACAGATAGACAGACAACATTCACACACACATTCACACTCTAGGGCCAATTTAGTGTTGCATGTATTATATTTAATATATACACTTAAAATTAGGGATGTCCGATAATGGCTTTTTGCCGATATCCGATATTCCGATATTGTCCAACTCTTTAATTACAGATACCGATATCAACCGATACCGATATCAACCGATATATGCAGTCGTGGAATTAACACATTATTATGCCTAATTTGGACAACCAGGTATGGTGAAGATAAGGTACTTTTTTAAAAAATTAGTAAAATAAGATAAATAAATTAAAAACATTTTCTTGAATAAAAAAGAAAGTACAACAATATAAAAACAGTTACATAGAAACTAGTAATGAATGAAAATTAGTAAAATTAACTGTTAAAGGTTAGTACTATTAGTGGACCAGCAGCATGCACAATCATGTGTGCTTACGGACTGTATCCCTTGCAGACTGTATTGATATATATTGATATATAATGTAGGAACCAGAATATTAATAACAGAAAGAAACAACCCTTTTGTGTGAATGAGTGTAAATGGGGGAGGGAGGTTTTTTGGGTTGGTGCACTAATTGTAAGTGTATCTTGTGTTTTTTATGTTGATTTAATAAATAATTTTAAATAAATAATAAAAAATGAGAAAAAAAAACAGCACAATATTTCGCATGATTAAGAATTCCAGTCCAAAAACATGGAAGGCTGTTTTTTTTTGTTTGTTTGTTTGTCGCCACCACCACATCAAGTTAAGCAGATTCACAAATTATTATTATATCTTCCATCACCTCCGAGCCCTCCTCCATCCCTCTGGGTCTTAGTTTACAGCGGTAAATCTTGACGCAGCTTGCCGCCAACAAGCAACTAATGTTGGTGGAACATGTTGGCGTATTAGCTCGGTTAAGTCATTGAATTAAAGAGTAACTCTCTTCATCGGTGCTTCACTCTCAGTCCAAAACAAAGTAGAAGCGACCTAAGAGAAGACCTGACTAGGGGATGTCCGATAATATCGGCAGGCCGATATTATCGGACATCTCTACTTAAAATATCAAAATATTTTGAGATCAGTTATGTTTCATGAGGTTTTTCTTCTCCAATTACATATTTGCTATATTTTTTGTTTACTTTTGCATGCTAATTATTGTTATAGCGGTTGTGTTGTATTTATTTCGTATTTTTATTCATTAAACATTTGTGTATTATTTATTTTGTATATCCAGTTATAAGAAACTATAATAATAGAATAGCACAGCATATAAATTCAGTATTATTTAGGAAATAAATACATTGTCAAATGATTATAATAATAATAATAATATTAATGATAATAATAACAATGGATGGGCTCCAAAATGAGGAGATTGATTGATGACATCTTGGAGCATTTGAGGCTCCGTGTTTATCCACAAGACTTTTTGTTTCTCCTACTGCTTTCCCCGACCAATCGGTGCGTCCATTACATCACACATAAGTCTCATTGATCGTTATTGATTTATTGACATGCTCTGGGTCAGAGTTCACCATGACTAAGGTGGGTGGTTGATTGACAGCTGGGGAGGAAACAAACCTTGAGTGTATTGTCGCACCTTCTTGGTCGGCGTCCGCTACAGCGAGGACGCCTTAATGAAGCCTCATGTATTTTTAATGGCGCGTGGCCGTGCTCCATCTAATGGACGCCGGCTCTTTGCGTCTTATCGATCCTCAAGCGCCGCCGCCGCCGCCGCCATTATGCCGTCAGCATAGATAACACTGCGTGTTGATTTGGCTGTAATGGCACAGAAAAGGCTGCAGCTGTGACGGCGCATATTGCCCCACTGTGACGGCATGTTGTGCTCCTGCAGGTATATGAAGTATCTGTACCCCTACGAGTGCGAGAGGAAGGGCCTCAGCTCCCCAGGCGAGCTCCAGGCGGCCATTGACAGCAACCGGCGCGAGGGCCGGCGCCCCAGCTACAGCAGCAGCCTCTTCCGCTTCTCGCCCTCGCCCAGTACGGCGCCGCACATCCTCTCGCCTCCCAAGATGCACCTCTCCGCCCTGGCCGCCGGGACCTCGGGGGTCCTCAATGGCCTGCACGCCTCGCCGGGATCCTCCATGAAGAAAGGTAGTTATATAACATCCGTCTGACTTGCTTGAGTCAACGCGATTTATTGAACAATGTTTTTTTTTTCTTGTGCTTGTAGTTGTTTGTAATATCTTGTCTTATGTTAAATATGATGTGAAAAGAGGGCCCATGTCCACCCAAACCAGGGTTTCAACGATTGAGCGTTCCTGTTTCATTCAGTATATTTATGGAGCAATAGTTCCCTCTGCTGCCCACTGCAAGAACTGCATGTTATAGTCTATAACAGTACATACGTGCATAAACTAAATATAATATATTCTAAAACAAAACATTTTTTCTTTTTTATAGTCATTTGTGTATGATGTAAGATGCTGCTATTAAATTACAATTATTTTTTATAGGTATTAAATGATAAATGGGTTATACTTGTATAGCGCTTTTCTACCTTCAAGGTACTCAAAGCGCTTTGACAGTATTTCCGCATTCACCCATTCACACACACATTCACACAATGATGGCGGGAGCTGCCATGCAAGGCGCTAACCAGCAGCCATCAGGAGCAAGGGTGAAGTGTCTTGCCCAAGGACACAACGGATGTGACTAGTATGGTAGAAGGTGGGGATTGAACCCCAGTAACCAGCAACCTTCCGATTGCTGGCACGGCCACTCTACCAACTTCGCCACGCCGCCCCTAGGTATTATCATATTATTGTTATAATCATTACTAATAAGTGTTTTTTTGTTTTATTTTATTATTATTATTATTATTTTGATTGATTAATAAATTCATTGAAAAAAATTTTTTTTTAAATAAAAAGTGTTTTGATAATAGCTGCATTTATTTTTCTATGAATTTTATTTTTAAATGTTGTTAATACTGTGTTATTAATTTTATTTTTATTATAATAGAGAAATACCAATTACTTGAATACACTATTTCCTATTATGTATAATGCATATTATAAATAGTCTTTTAATTTATTTTATACCATATATGCCATTTCTTTGTCTGTAATAATAAATGACTTACATTATTATATACATTATATTTGTTTGTATATTTATGTAGTTTTTTATAATACCAAATGGGTTTTATAATAAATGATTGCCATAATTCTAAATATTATACATGTATGTATAGTTAATGAATATAATGTAATTGCTAAAGTATTATTGGCATTTATATATATATACATATATATTATATATTGATGTATATGAATGTAATTTATTTTCTAATACCAAATATGTCATTACTTGTGTATATTATAATAAATTATTGACATAATTATAAATATTATGAGGTGTCCAGGGTGTACCCCGCCTACCGCCCGAATGCAGCTGAGATAGGCTCCAGCAACCCCGAAAGGCAAAATAGCGGTAGAAAATGGATGGATGATTGTATGTATAATATATAAATATAATCCATCCATCCATTTTCTACCGCTTGTCCCTTTTGGGGTCGCTGGAGCCTATCTCAGCTGCATTCGGGCGGTAGGCGGAGTACACCCTGGACAAGTTGCCACCTCATATATAAATATAATGTCAATGCAAAATTATTTGCATCATATATTATATATAGATGTGTTGTATATCAGTGTTTTTTTTACCCATAATGACAAGGCCCATTGTTGGGCCCCGAGCGGACTGCCAAAAAACATGTTTCTCAGCTATGGTCCCCAGTGGTACTCGGTCGTAATACACTTTTCCACCACTTGTGGCAGTATTGGCAATCTGAAACAAACCATAGAAGTAGATAGATAGATAGTACTTAATTGATTCCTTCAGGAGAGTTCCCTCAGGAAAATAAAAACAAAGTATAGAGCTAAAGTTAAGCGCAAAAATTACAACAAAGGTGGTGAAGCTGTATTTTCGTTTGCACTTAAATGTATTTATTCATTTACTTTTGTATTTATTTAGTTCATTTAGAATGCATTTATTTTAACACCGCGTAATTGCACGTACATTTATTTTTCATCATTTTCTATGAGTCCCTTTTGATTAGTGTTTGTTTTTGTAGTCAGCCTGACTGAAGCCTTGATAATGAATGATATTGTCGATTAAAACATACTTTCATGTCATTTGACCAGGTTGTAAACTGTAAGTAGGTTTTTATATCATTTTTAAATATGATTTAAAAAAACAAGAGTAAGTCAGTGTTAATACTTGAGTGGGGTCTCTTTATTGGAAAAGTTGGGCCACGGGGTCAAAAAGGTTAAGACCCTCTGCTGTGTATTATTGAGTAGATAGCAATGATGTATTTGACCAATAAATAAATGCAGGTACTTTTATTTGTATTAAACAATTTTACAGTGCAGATCACATTTCTTAATTAGTTTTCAATGGTCAGAAATGTGCTACTTTTTTTCCCAGAATTTAAAAGACCAGTAGGTATGATGGTGATTATTGAGCGTTCTTGTTTCGGGTCCAATTTTAGCAGAAGGTGTTTTAGTGCCGGGTCCAGGTGTGGGCCTGGGGGCTGCCGAGAAGGCTAATTAATAACACGGTTCCCACGCTGCATCAACCCTGCTGACCCCCGTGATAACTGTCATTACCTGGCCGCCGACTCGGCAGGAATGTCCAAATTAGACAGCGACCCCCACCAAAGTTGAGCCCGACATCTGCTGAAATGGATGAAGATTGTGTTTCCCTCGCAAAATCTTTCAATTCTCTCCTCCCTCCACTCCCAGACGACCTGACCTCCTCCATCATGGCGGGCCGGCCCTCCATGGCGTTGACTTTGGGCCAGCATCAGGTGGCGGGCCTGGCGCGCGCCGCCACGCTGGAGCAGCTGCGGGAGAAGCTGGAGACCGGCGTGGGCGTCATGGCGGGGGAGGGGCCGGAGAGGAAGATGGCGCGCCTGGCCGAGGAGCAGCAGCGCCTCATGCAGCAGGCCTTCCAGCACAACCTGCTGGCCATGGCCTCGCAAATGCCCATGAACCTGCGCCTGGGGGCCCCCGCCGTGGCACACAGAGGTCGGTACGCTTTCCCGGGTCCTAAGTCCCGACCGAGTCAACTTTTTTTTTTTCCCCCTCCTTCCTGTCCGCAGATGAGAAGCAGCAGGACATGTCTCTGAGCATCTCCACCAACGGCAACGCCAGCATCACCGTCTCAGTGGAGGTCAACGGCACCATGTACTCAGGTAGGTCTGCCGCACTTACCCCTCTCACCACTAGGGGGAGCTGTGCACACCTGCCAGCATTCAGCAGTAGCCACTACCTAGCATCAGCAAATACAATATGTACAAATGTGATAGTAAAAGTGATAGCAAAGAAGCACTTAGTGAAATAAATATTAATAACACAGAAATGACAATGAGCATTGTTACACTACAAATGGAGCAATACAAATAGCAATAGAAATAGCACTATTGATAATGAATAACAACAATAATTTACGTTTTATCAACAATACAATTGTGTCAAATGGAACAATACATATATGTAATGATAACTTGAATTACAAAAAAAGCAGATAAATGGAGGGAAGGAAAGAGAAGTGAACTGTATTAACCTTGTAGATTGTTATGGTATAATAGGTTGAGCTTTGTCAGTGTGCCGTGTTTTACCCAGTTTACCCTAGGGCAACAACATTATTATATGTTTGATGAAACGTGATTATATGCATGAGTGTATGTGTATATGTACATTATGTGTGTATATTTGTTTGTATAGTGAATGTGTGTTTATGTATGTACTGTATTTGTGTATGTATGTACTGTGTGTGTGTGTGTGTGTGTGTGTACGTGTACGTACTGTATTTGTGTATGTATGTACCATGTGTGTGTGTATGTACTGTATTTGTGTATGCATGTACCATGTGTGTTTACATATATACTGTATTTGTGTATGCATGTACCATGTGTGTATACATATATACTGTATTTGTGTATGTATGTACCATGTGTGTGTATGTATGTACCATGTGTGTGTATGTATATACTGTATTTGTGTATGTACGTACCATGTGTGTGTATGTACTGTATTTGTGTATGTACTGTGTTTGTGTGTACCGGGTGTGTGTATGTATGTACTGTATTTGTGTATGTATGTATTTGTGTATGTACTGTATTTGTGTATGTATGTACCATGTGTGTGTATGTACTGTATTTGTGTATGGACTGTGTTTGTGTGTACCGGGTGTGTGTATGTATGTACTGTATTTGTGTATGTATGTATTTGTGTATGGACTGTGTTTGTGTGTACCGGGTGTGTGTATGTATGTACTGTATTTGTGTATGTATGTATTTGTGTATGTACTGTATTTGTGTATGTATGTACTGTGTTTGTGTATGTATGTACTTTGTGTATGTATGTATTTGTGTATGTACTGTATTTGTGTATGTATGTACTGTTTGTGTATGTATGTATGTATTTGTGTATGTACTGTATTTGTGTATGTACAGTATGTACTGTATTTGTATATGTACTATTTTTGTGTATGTATGCACTCTATTTATGTATGAATGTACTTTGTGTATGTATGTACTGTATTTGTGTATGCATGTACTGTATTCCTGTATGCATGTACTGTATTTGTGTATGCATGTATTTGTGTGTGTATGTATGTACTGTATTTATGTATGTATGTACTTTGTGTATGTATGTACTGTATTTGTGTATGCATGTACTGTATTCCTGTATGCATGTACTGTATTTGTGTATGCATGTATTTGTGTGTGTATGTATGTACTGTATTTATGTATGTATGTACTTTGTGTATGTATGTACTGTATTTGTGTATGCATGTACTGTATTCCTGTATGCATGTACTGTATTTGTGTATGCATGTATTTGTGTGTGTATGTACGGTATGTACTATATTTGTGTATGTATGTACTGTATTGGTGTATGTATGTATTTGTGTATGCATGTACTGTATTTGTGTATGTACTGTATTTGTGTATGTATGTACTGTATTTGTGTATGCATTTATTTGTGTGTGTATGTATGTACTATATTTGTGTATGCATGTACTGTATTTGTGTATGTATGTACTTTGTGTATGTATGTACTGTATTTGTGTATGCATTTATTTGTGTGTGTGTGTATGTACTATATTTGTGTATGTATGTACTGTATTTGTGTATGTATGTATTTGTGTATGCATGTACTGTATTTGTGTATGTACTGTATTTGTGTATGTATGTACTGTATTTGTATGTATGTACTTTATTTGTGTATGTATGTACTGTATTTGTGTATGTATGTACTGTATTTATGTATATATGTACTTTGTGTATGTATGTACTGTATTTGTGTATGCATTTATTTGTGTGTGTATGTATGTACTATATTTGTGTATGTATGTACTGTATTTGTGTATGTATGTATTGGTGTATGCATGTACTGTATTTGTGTATGTACTGTATTTGTGTAAGTATGTACTGTATTTGTGTATGTATGTACTTTATATGTGTATGTATGTACTTTATTTGTGTATGTATATATTTGTGTATGCATGTATTTGTGTATGCATGTATTTGTGTATGTATGTATGTACTATATTTGTGTATGTATATATGTATTTGAGTATGCATGTACTGTGTTTGTGTATGTATGTATATACTGTATGTGTGTATGTACTGTATGTGGGTAAGTAGTAGTATCAGTATATGATCGATACCCGAGTCATCAATATTTTGGACTGATAATTCCCCAACTTTATACAGCACATTTCCATTTTGGTACCAAGCCTTATTGGTCCAGCAGATTTCAATGAGACTCCACCGTCTCCACCCAGGCTGCCCTCAGTCTCCTCCCGGATCTGACCCGAGACCCTTTTCAATGTGCCGTTTTCAAATATGTCCAGACAGAGACGCCATTTTGTTGATGTTACAGGAACACTCTTCGCCCAGAAGGCCGGAGGGGTGCTGGGGGCCGCCGCCGCCGCCGCTTCGGCCCCCGCCGCCGGATCCGGCTTTGCCTTCTCGGCGCCCCCGACTCAGACCCTCAGCCCGGCGTCCACCTCCTCCTCCTCCTCCTGCTCCAAGGGCCCCGGTCTGGCCGAGCTGGCCCCCAACGGGTCGCCCTAATCGCGAGGGCCCGGCCCCTCTGTGCCCCTCCCCCACCTCCCTCCTCCCACCCACACACCCTCCCTCCTCCAGCGGGCGCATGAATATTCAGTACAGTGAGAAAGATTTCAAACTGTTGCACAACAATTACCTCATCAACCCTGTCGACTTCTTGGCTGTCCAATGGTGAGGAGACAAGTTCACACACACACGTGCTGGGAACGCACGACTATGCATTACACACACACACACACACACACACACACACACACACACACACACGCTAAACACAATCAGCGCAGCCAAAACCCACTGACAGGCGTCGTCACAACTGAACTTGAAAATCTTTTTAGTATATTTTCTTTCGTTTGTTGCCATTTTGTTGTCTTTGATTTCGTGTTTCTAGAATGTTCTCTCGACATACCTCAAATCAAGAAACCTGCAGTGGCGTCGTTTTTACCTCAGGACTACAAAATATTTAACCTCGATCCTACAGCTTCTTTCTTCTTCCCTCGTCTGGAGAAGTTTCTCGCTGCAATCAGA
The DNA here is from genome assembly GCF_033978785.1 of Entelurus aequoreus. NCBI lineage: Eukaryota > Metazoa > Chordata > Actinopteri > Syngnathiformes > Syngnathidae > Entelurus > Entelurus aequoreus. Next base: position 15,989,923 of record NC_084732.1, read on the forward strand.
GTCAGGTGTGGGCACAAGGTGAAATAGGAAAAAAAAAAAACCTCACGGTTCTTGCTGCCACCCCTCCACGCGGACCAGCCTGGTCCCCAACTGAACCACAGCACCTCTCTGCACGAGTGCTCCTTCCAAACTTTTAAAGCGTTCGGGGATGTGCGGGCGTCCCTCTCAGGAAGCTTTAGCCCCGCCCCCCGTGGAAGAATGAACTTAAAAGAATACCTCATGTGCGAAACACTACATATACCTCATAGGGCGGGCAGGATGGAAGCCCCGCCCCCCTTTGACCCCCTCTCGTCAACTGACAACAAAACGCACGCTTGTCTCTCTGTTGTACAAAAACACTTTTTTAACCCTTTGCGTTGCCTCGTTAAGACCTCCGACGCGCGCGTACAATCGCCTGACTTCGCCCGCAATGTTGCACAGCTAGATACCAAAAAGTAAACACACGACTCGAAAGCAGTGGGCGGTACATTTAGCACAAAAAGATGCAAACTATGCTAATTGAGTGCCACAAAGCGGCCTAGGTGACAAAGAAAAGGAGTTTAATATTTAAAAATGTGTCTCACTAGGACAGTGGATATATACTTTTTGTTGTTGTTTTTTAAAGCATATTCTATGGGGGTTAATTTGTGTCTTTTTACAAAAGATTTTTGTGGACACTGAATTTATGTAACTGAATTTTTTGCGTTTGATTTTTTTTCCAACTGATTTATTTTTTATTTTATTTTTTTACGTCAAATTATGCTGACAATTCCATTGAATACAAATTTGTGAGCAAACAGCGTGTTTAAAAATGCACTTTGGTAAAATACAGTGTTTTGAAATTCACTGTGTAAAAATTCAGCGTAAAAAATTTAGTGTAATAAAAACAAAATCAGTTCAGAAAAAGGTAGTGTAGGCAAAATTCAGTGCAGAAATATTCAGTGTAAGAACAAATTCAGTGTAAAAAAAAAATTCAGTGCAGAAATATTTATTGCATAAAAATATTCAGTGTAATAAAAAATGCAGTGTAAAAAAAAGTTCAGTGCAAAAATATTCAGTATAATAAAAAATCAGTGCAGAAAAAATAATTGCAGGAATATTCAGCGTAAAAAATTTAGTGTAATAAAAATTCAGTGTTACAAAAAAAAATCAGTTCAGAAAAAGTTAGTGTAGGGAAAATTCTGTGTGAAAAATTCAGTGCAGAAATAATCAGTGTAAGAAAAAAAATCTGTGTAAAAAAAAATCAATGCAGAAAAATTTATTGCATAAAAATATTCAGTGTAAAAAAAAATTCAGTGCGGAAATATTCAGTGTGATAAAAAAATCAGTGCAGAAAAAATAATTGCAGAAATATTCAGCATAAAAAATTTAGTGTAATAAAAATTGCTACAAAAAAAAAATCCGTTCAGGAAAAGGTAGTGTAGGGAAAATTGTGTGAAAAATGCAGTGCAGAAATATTCAGTATAAGAAAAAAAATCAGTGCAGAAAAATTTATTGCAGAAAAATATTCAGTGTAATAAAAAATTCAGTGTAAAAAAAACAAAATTCAGTGCAGAAATATTCAGTGCAATAAAAAAATCAGTGCAGAAAAAAATAATTGCAGGAATATTCAGCATAAAAAATTTAGTGTAAAAAAAATTCAGTGGTACAAAAAAATAATCCGTTCAGAAAAAGGTAGTGTAGGGAAAATTCAGTGTGAAAAATTCAGTGCAGAAATATTCAGTGTAAAAAAAAAATCAGTGCATAACAATTTATTGCATGAAAATTTATTGCATAAAAATATTCAGTATAATAAAAAATTCAGTGTAAAAAAAAAATTCAATGCAGAAATATTCAGTGTAATAAAAAGTCAGTGCAGAAAAAATAATTGCAGGAATACTCAGCGTAAAAAATTCAGTGTTACAAAAAAATAATCCGTTCAGAAAAAGTTAGTGTAGGGAAAATTCTGTGTGAAAAATTCAGTGCAGAAATAATCAGTGTAAGAAAAAAAATCTGTGTAAAAAAAATCAATGCAGAAAAATGTATTGCATAAAAATATTCAGTGTAAAAAAAAATTCAGTGCAGAAATATTCAGTGTGATAAAAAATCAGTGCAGAAAAAATAATTGCAGAAATATTCAGCGTAAAAAATTTAGTGTAATAAAAATTGCTACAAAAAAAAAAATCCGTTCAGGAAAAGGTAGTGTAGGGAAAATTGTGTGAAAAATGCAGTGCAGAAATATTCAGTATAAGAAAAAAAATCAGTGCAGAAAAATTTATTGCAGAAAAATATTCAGTGTAATAAAAAATTCAGTGTAAAAAAAACAAAATTCAGTGCAGAAATATTCAGTGCAATAAAAAAATCAGTGCAGAAAAAAATAATTGCAGGAATATTCAGCATAAAAAATTTAGTGTAAAAAAAATTCAGTGGTACAAAAAAATAATCCGTTCAGAAAAAGGTAGGGTAGGGAAAATTCAGTGTGAAAAATTCAGTGCAGAAATATTCAGTGTGATAAAAAATCAGTGCAGAAAAAATAATTGCAGAAATATTCAGCGTAAAAAATTTAGTGTAATAAAAATTGCTACAAAAAAAAAAATCCGTTCAGGAAAAGGTAGTGTAGGGAAAATTGTGTGAAAAATTCAGTGCAGAAATATTCAGTATAAGAAAAAAAATCAGTGCAGAAAAATTTATTGCAGAAAAATATTCAGTGTAATAAAAAATTCAGTGTAAAAAAAACAAAATTCAGTGCAGAAATATTCAGTGCAATAAAAAAATCAGTGCAGAAAAAAATAATTGCAGGAATATTCAGCATAAAAAATTTAGTGTAAAAAAAATTCAGTGGTGCAAAAAAATAATCCGTTCAGAAAAAGGTAGTGTAGGGAAAATTCAGTGTGAAAAATTCAGTGCAGAAATATTCAGTGTAAAAAAAAAATCAGTGCATAACAATTTATTGCATGAAAAATATTCAGTATAATAAAAAATTCAGTGTAAAAAAAAAATTCAATGCAGAAATATTCAGTGTAATAAAAAGTCAGTGCAGAAAAAATAATTGCAGGAATACTCAGCGTAAAAAATTCAGTGTTACAAAAAAATAATCCGTTCAGAAAAAGTTAGTGTAGGGAAAATTCTGTGTGAAAAATTCAGTGCAGAAATAATCAGTGTAAGAAAAAAAATCTGTGTAAAAAAAATCAATGCAGAAAAATTTATTGCATAAAAATATTCAGTGTAAAAAAAAATTCAGTGCAGAAATATTCAGTGCAATAAAAAAATCAGTGCAGAAAAAAATAATTGCAGGAATATTCAGCATAAAAAATTTAGTGTAAAAAAAATTCAGTGGTGCAAAAAAATAATCCGTTCAGAAAAAGGTAGTGTAGGGAAAATTCAGTGTGAAAAATTCAGTGCAGAAATATTCAGTTTAAAAAAAAAATCAGTGCATAACAATTTATTGCATGAAAATTTATTGCATAAAAATATTCAGTATAATAAAAAATTCAGTGTAAAAAAAAAATTCAATGCAGAAATATTCAGTGTAATAAAAAGTCAGTGCAGAAAAAATAATTGCAGGAATACTCAGCGTAAAAAATTCAGTGTTACAAAAAAATAATCCGTTCAGAAAAAGGTAGTGTAGGGAAAATTTTGTGTGAAAAATTGAGTGCAGAAATATTCAGTGTAATAAAAAAATTTGTGTAAAAAAAAATTCAGTGCAGAAAAATTAATTGCAGAAAAATATTCCATCCACTTCCACCGCTTGTCCATTTCGGGGTCGCGGGGGTGCTGGAGCCTATCTCAGCTGCATTAAAATATTCAGTGTAATAAAAATTCAGTGTAAAAGAAAAATCGGTGCAAAAACATTCAGTGTACTTCAAATTCAGTGCAGAAATATTCAGTGTAATAAAAAATTCAGTGCAGAAATATTCAGTATAAAAAAAATCAGTGTAATAAAAAATTCAGTGCAGAAATATTCAGTATAAAAAAAATCAGTGTAATAAAAATTCAGTGTAAAAAAACATCAGTACAGAAAAATGTTGTGTAATTCAAATTCAGTGCAGAAATATTCCGTGTAATACAAAAATATCAGTGTAAGAAAAAAATCAGTGCAGAAATATTCAGTGTAAAAAAAAAATCAGGGCAGAAGAATTTGTTGCTTCAAAATTTAAGACCCAATTTCGGTAAATGAAGACAGAAGCACCTCATTGGCTGCTTCTGAGAGAGGATTGATTGCTTGAGTCTTAATTGATCAGAAGTGGGTCTTTTTTTTATGTTTTATTTTATTACACAATCATAATACCGTTCCAATTGTATTATATTTCTGCACTGAATTTTTATACAGTGATATTTTTTTACACTTTTTTATTGTTACACAATTTTTAACATCCTGATTTTTAAAACACTGTTTGACAAACTGAATGTTTAAACACACATTTTGCTCACACTTTTTTGTGCAATGAAATTGTCAGCAAGATTTGATTCAGTTTACAACATTTAAACTCCAAAAATTCTGTGTCAGAACCAAAGCTTTCATGATGAAGACACACTTTCACCTCCATGATATTTGACCTCATTCTGGCCTAAATGAATCATTTTTAATCATAAACATGTCTAAATGAACTGAAAATATCTATACTACCAATCAGAGCGTGCTGTTTAGTATCGCGGTCACTGATTGGCTCAGCCCTAGCCAGCATTACTCCATTGGAGTGGTTCTCCAAGTCCCACCTCAGAAAAGTAGGCCTAACTATTCATTAAAAACAAGGCAGAGGTTTTATTTAGCAAGTATATTTCATATTTTTAGCCGCAGTAATACCACACACAGTTTGAACAGTAATACTGTGTTTGAATATTTAATTTGCAGATTGAGCCCGCGTACCACAGTTTGAGCATCACTGCTATGTTCCATTAAACTTTTGTTACTATTTCATGTCTGTAAGGCTCTCATTATGTTAAACAATTTAGAAAGTAAAAAAACCAAAAACGTCTTAATGCTTTATTTTGAAAATATTCCTTTTACAATTGCTACTTTGCGGAAATTCACCAAGGCATTTATTTTTACGATAATGTGCAGAAAATGGCCGCCGCTGCTTTCGTACGCCAGGACGGTGTGACTTGACCAGTTTAATGTACGTTTTGAATGCCCCTTTCACACAGAAAAGCCCTGGCTCTCCCCCCCTCCCCCCCTGTATGACTGTTCTGTGTAGGCAACGCGGTGATGAAGGCGACCCGGCAATATTCTGCCTAAAGACTAGGTAGCATCAGAGTTGTAAAGGAGGCGGGACGGCGCCTGTGTGAAAGGATTACGAAATGAAGTTTAAACACTTTTTTTTTTTCTTTCAGCCCTGTTGTGTGGCCCACGTTATGTTGCATCGCTGTGTGAAAGCGCACTGGAAAAATCTGTCCGTTCTGCTTTACTGTCTGTTTTTCCTGTATGAACAGCACCGATTCATGTGGGACAAATTGGTGTTGACAGTTTCCCGCCTTCTGAGGTAACCTGCGGCTCTTTTCACGCAGAGATCCACACAGAAGATTCGGCATTTGTCCGCCCGTAGCTTTTTACACAGAATCCTGGCGTTTTCTTCGCCTGTTAACAGTCTTTGTGTGAAAAGGGCCTGGCTACAGATCTGAAGGCGGGAAGTTGTCACCGTCGACTCAGTTTCACACAGAGATGACACATCAGAGACGGTGGACCCAGGACCTGTGCCTTTCACACAGCGACACGGCATGCCGTCATCACATGATTATGATGCCACGCATCAAATAGGTGGAGGTAAACATATTGGTATGTCAGGTGTGGTCCCGGCTCTGTTACGGCTTCTACCTTTTTATGGTCTTCTGTGTGAAAGGAGCAATGGACTTTCTTCCCGATTCGACCTGAGGTCACTACGCGGTCAAAGGAATCGAGGACGATCCTTCTCTCCTTTTAGGAAGTCACGCGACCACAGTTGCTTACTGGTGTGTGAAAGGCACCAACGCTGGTGTCCAGCAGGGGGCAGCGTTGTCACACAGGCAGTTTAATGAACAGGCGAGAAGCCCCTTCAAGTCTCTTCTCTCTCCAAGATTAATCCTTTGGAGAGACCTCTCACTCTTTACTTTATTTTTAAAGGCAGCAAGGGGGCGCCTTTCATACATTTTTTTTTTTTTGGTATTTATTTTTTTGTCTTGATTTGATTCCTCTTCTTTAGCGGCGGACATTTTTATTATGTTTTCATACAGTAACAAGGTGGATCGTTACTAAAGCGCTGGTGCACGTCCAGTTTGGCGACTAGGAACCAATCAATCAAGCGCCCAGTTTGGTGACAATCTTTGCAGAAGAAGAAAAACAATCTTAGCGAGCTACTTTGCTAGCGTGACATTTTTACCATTTTGCTGACCTGCTGCATAAAAGTATACATGGTGTGTGTGTGTGTGTGTGTGTGTGTGTGTGTGTGTGTGTGTGTGTGTGTGTGTGTGTGTGTGCGTGTGCGTGTGCGTGCGTGTGTGTGTGTGTGGCCATTAGACCCTTGTCACATGATGTCGGAAAACTTCCTGGAGTTAGCTTTTTTTTTTAACACTTCCTCGAAAATCCGGCAATTTTCCACCATCCGAGGTTTTATCGGAACTGCGACATAAGCAGGGGCGCTAATCAATTGTTGCTGCCGGTCAAGTGGATTGTTCTGGGTGTAAAGACAACCTTTTCCACTTTACTTGGTTCTGTGTAAAAGGCACAAGCAGATAAAATGACGGCTAAAATGCGCCATTTTTGCGGGATCTGAAGTAGGATTGTTGAGTCTTTTTTTTTGTTAATAGACACGACGGTGTGCGCTTTCACACAGCAGCGCGTTATCCGGCAATCAATGGGTCAGATGCGGGGCAATTTCCGCGACAGGTAATTTCTCACACGCTGGAAAATAGCTGTTTCCACAGAACAACATGGTGGGAAAATGCTGATTTTAAATCCTGTGTGAAAACCTCCCAGGCGCTTCTTCGTTTGGTAGCATCGGCAGCCAATTTTTTAAACATTTTTTTTCTGGAGTTCTGTGTGAAAGGCACAAGCAGATAACTTGCTTTTGTCATCTGTTCCTGCTGAAATGTAGCAATCTCTGTATGAAAGAGGCATTTTGCATTTTTTTTCTTTAACTGCCACAACTGTGCACGCTTTGACACAGGAGCACAACGTCCGGCAATCAGTGGATTAGATGCATGGTGGTCTGCGCAGCAGGAAATTTCCCACAGAAAATAGCCAGGTCAACTTTACCTGTGTGTTTACACAGGACAACAACTTAAAAGAAAATGCCGGATTTTAAAAACTGTTAACAACTCCCTGGTGCTTCTTTTGGTAGCCATCTTTGCTAATGAGCTAAGATAAACATTAGCTAGTGATGACAAATTTGTGTGATATTTGAAAGCAAAACAGCATTCTTGCCTGAGGGCTGTGTGAAAGGCAGAGCAGATAAAAAAAATATTTTTTATCTTCAAAGCCGCAATTTTGTGGAATCTGTGTTATAAGTTTTTATTTATCAACTGCCAGACAACTTTTGTCATCTGCTAACACGGAAACAGCAAAGTAGGAAAAAAATGCCAGATTTAATGCTGTGTGAAAAGATCCCCGGCGCTTCTATTGGTAGCTTTGTTAGCCATATTTGCTAATTAGCTAAGATAAACACTAGCTAGTGACGACAAATTCATGGGACAGTTGTAAGCTGAACAACAATTTTCCTGAGTGCTGTGTGAAAGGCACAAGCAGATAAAATGCTTTTGTCTACTGTTCCGGCTACAATGCGGCAATTTTGTCGAATCACAGCGTGAAAGGTTTTGTTTTTATCAACTGCCATACAACTTAAGTCGTCTGTTAACACAGAATCAGCAAAATAGCGGGCAAATGCCGGATTTAAATGCTAAATAAATAAATGATAAATGGGTTATACTTGTATAGCGCTTTTCTACCTTCAAGGTACTTTGACAGTATTTCCACATTTACCCATTCACACACACATTCACACAGGCAAAGGGTGAAGTGTCTTGCCCAAGGACACAATGGACGTGACTAGGAAGGTAGAAGGTGGGAATTGAACCCCAGTAACCAGCAACACTCCGATTGCTGGCATAGCCACTCTACCAACTTCGCCACGCTGTCCCTCTGCGTGAAAACATCCCTGGCGCTTCTTTTGTTTGCTATGCTAACCATCGTTGCTAATGAACTAAGATAAACGTGAGCTAGTGACGACAAATTTGTGGGACATTTGAAAGAAAAACATTTTTTTTGCCTGAGTGCTGTGTGAAAGGCACAAGCAGATACAATGCGTCTGTCTTCTTTTCCGGCTACAATTTTGTGAAATCTCTGTGCGAAAAGTTTTGTTTTATGTCAACTGCTAATTAACTAAGATAAACGTGACGACAAATTTGTGGGACATTTGAAAAAAAAAAAAAATAATTTCCTGAGTGCTGTGTGAAAGGCACAAGCAGATAAAATGTGTCTGTTTTCTTTTCCGGCTACATGCGGCAGTTTTGTGAAAAGTTTTATTTTTTGTCAACTGCCATTCAACTTTAGTCGTCCGTTAACACAAACTGGAAAGTAGCGGGGAAAATGCCGCATTTAAATGCTGTGTGAAAACATCCCTGACGCTTCTTTTGTTTGCTATGCTAGCCATCGTTGCTAATTAACTAAGATAAACATGACGACAAATTTGTGGGAAATTTGAAAGAAAAACAACGTTTTTCCCTGATTGCTGTGTGAAAGGCACAAGCAGATACAATGCGTCTGTCTTCTTTTCCGGCTACACAATTTTGTGAAATCACTGTGAAAAGTTTAGTTTTTTGTCAACTGCCATTCAGCTTTAGTTGTTTGTTAACACAAAGTGGAAGGTAGCGGGGAAAATACCGCATTTATATGCTGTGTGAAAACATCCCTGGCACTTCTTTTGGTTGCTTTGCTAGCCATCGTTGCTAATTAGCTCAAATAAATATTAGCTAGTGACGACAAATTCGTGGGACAGATGTAAGCTAAACAACAATTTTCCTGAGTGCTGTGTGAAAGGCACAAGCGGATAAAATGCTTTTGTCTACTGTTCCGGCTACAATGCGGCAATTTTGTCGAATCTCTGCGTGAAAGGCTTTGTTTTTATCAACTGTCTATTTGTGTTGGCCCTGTGATGCGGTGGCGACTTGTCCAGGGTGTACCCCGCCTTCCGCCCGATTGTAGCTGAGATAGGCTCCAGCGACCCCAAAGGGAATAAGCGGTAGAAAATGGATGGATGGAACTGCCAATTTGTGGGACATTTGAAAGAAAAACAATATTTTTCCCTGAGTTCTGTGTGAAAGGCACAAGCAGATAAAATGTATCTGGTTTTGTTTTCCGGCGACACAATTGTGTGAAATCTCTGTGTGAAAAGTTTAGGTTTTTTTGGTCAACTGCCATTCAACTTTAGTCAGGAAGTTAGCGGGGAAAATGCCGGATTTAAATGCTGTGTGAAAACCACCCAGGTGTTAGTTAGCGCTCTTGGCTAATTAGCCGAAATCAAAGTTAGCGTGCGTGCTAGCTCCCCCCTCCTCGAAGTGCTGCGACATCATGGTGAAAAGGGTCCGCTGGCTTAAGCCCCGCCCCCTTGTCTTTACGCCACAATACCTCAAAAGTGCGGCTTGCGTTGATGCTAAAGCTAGTTAGCATTAAAACAAGGCCGCCGGGCTGAATGCTACTTAAGACTGACTTTGCTGTTTTGGGATTCCTCTTTTTTTTTTTTCTCTCTTTTTTTTTTTTTTCTTGTCACCAGTAACTGCAGCCGAGAAGCTGTGAATTATTATTTGATTTTATTTTTCTTTTTTTTTTTTGGCTCGGATGATTTATTGTTTTTTGAGTTATTTCAGCTTTAAGATTGTTTAAGAACTAACCTGATCTTTGTAAAAAAAAAAAAAGAAAAAAAAGGAAAAAAAAGAAGCAGGCGCATTATGCAAATTATGCAAATGGTTATCAGATACCTCATTTATGCATCTTTCTTTTACGTGTACAATGCTCCGTATATTCTTTCAGCTGTGCATATTTTTGTACTGTTCTTATTGTTATGACGGACATGCGCAGAATTATGACACCACTTCTTCCATATTACTTTGACCCCGCCCCCTTTTTGACGGAAGGCGGACAGGAGAGGCGGAAGTAGGACAACAAGTGGTGAGTGCTCGTCAACAAGGCAGAAGTGGTTCGTGCTGATTGTAATTAAGAGGAGCACTTTCCAAGTGTTTTTTCCCCACACATTCACTTTTGTTCATATTAGTAATATAAAAGATGGTTCTCAGGGCTTTAAACTTGTATGTCATGATAAAGTTTTACTTTATATCTTAACTCTCGTCTCACTTCTTCTTTGCGCTCCCAGCTTAGATGAGACTTCCCTTTTTTGATGAGCTGACCAGGTCACATGACTTGGCGGTCATGACGTTAGCAACGTGACGCTCACATGTGTCACTTTGTTTTTGTTTTGTTTTTTTGCAGCGCAAGACTGCTATTGATTTTTGGCCCACTAGGTCGCCGTCCTTAAAACATTTTTTTTTTATGAAAAAAAGAACCAAGTCTATTTTTATAACCCCTGCAAGCAATGACCTTCTAAAACCCTATTTATTTTGAAAATATGGATCAACCAAGAACGCAGTTGGTTTTGAAACACCCTACGTAAGAACATGATTGATTTTGAACGTGACACAAACAAGAACCTTATCTGTTTTGGGGGGAAAAAACAGTCAAGAACCCAGTTATTTTTCAAAATGACACTTTCATAAACCTTATTAATTTTTACAATGTTAGAATCAAGAACTCCGTTGATTTTGAACATCTGACATAAGCAAGAACCTTATTAATTTTTACAATGTTAGAATCAAGAACTCTGTTGATTTAGAACCCAGTTCATTTTTTTCAAATATGACACTAGCAAGAACCTTATTGATTTAAAAAAAAAATGGCAATCAAGAACCCAATTGATTGTTTAAACCTGCCAAAACCAGCAATAACTTTATTGATTTTGACAGTATGGAAATCAAGAACCCAGTTGATTTTTAAATGAATGACACTTGCAAGGACCTTATTGCTTTTGAGCATCTTACGATCAAGAACCCAGTTGTTGTTTTTTTCAAATATGAGACTAGCAAAAACCCTATTGATTTAAAAAAAAAAAAAAAAAAAAGGCAATCAACAACCCAGTTGATGTATTTCAACCTGCCAAAACAAGCAATAACCTTATTGATTTTGACAGTATTGAAATCAAGAACCCAGTTGATTTTTAAATGAATGACACTAGCAAGGACCTTATTGCTTTTGAGCATCTTACAATCAAGAACCCAGTTGATTTTTTTTCAAATACGACACTAGCAAAAACCCTATTGATTTAAAAAAAAAAAAGGCAATCAAGAACCCAGTTGATTTTTTTCAACCTGCCAAAACAAGTAATAACCTTATTGATTTTGACAGTATGGAAATCAAGAACCCAGTTGATTTTTTAATATACAACACCAATAAGAACTTTATTGGTTTTGAACACCTCATGATCAAGAAACCAGTTGATTTTTTACAAATATGACACTAGCAAGAACCTTATTGATTTTGAAAAAAAATGGCAATCAAGAACCCAATTGATTGTTTTAACCTGCCAAAACAAGCAATAACCTTATTGATTTTGACAGTATGGAAATCAAGAACCCAGTTGATTTTTAAATGAATGACACTAGCAAGGATCTTATTGCTTTTGAGCATCTTAAGATCAAGAACCCAGTTGATTTGTTTTCAAATATGACACTAGCAAAAACCCTATTGATTAAAAAAAAAAAAAAAAAAGCCAATCAAGAACCCAGTTGATTTTTTTCAACCTGCCAAAACAAGCAATAACCTTATTGATTTTGACGGTATGGAAATCAAGAACCCAGTTGATTTTTAAATATACTACACTAGCAAGAACTTTATTGGTTTTGAACACCTCACGATCAAGAAACCAGTTGATTTTTTACAAATATGACACTAGCAAGTACCTTATTGATTTTGAAAAAAAAAATGGCAATCAAGAACCCAATTGATTGTTTAAACCTGCCAAAACAAGCAATAACTTTATTGATTTTGTCAGTATGGAAATCAAGAACCCAGTTGATTTTTTAATATACAACACCAACAAGAACTTTATTGGTTTTGAACACCTCACGATCAAGAAACCAGTTGATTTTTTAAAAATATGACACTAGCAAGAACCTTATTGATTTTGAAAAAAAATGGCAATCAAGAACCCAATTGATTGTTTTAACCTGCCAAAACAAGCAATAACCTTATTGATTTTGACAGTATGGAAATCAAGAACCCAGTTGATTTTTAAATGAATGACACCAGCAAGGACCTTATTGCTTTTGAGCATCTTAAGATCAAGAACCCAGTTGATTTGTTTTCAAATATGACACTAGCAAAAACCCTGTTGATTAAAAAAAAAAAAAAAAATGCCAATCAAGAACCCAGTTGATTTTTTTCAACCTGCCAAAACAAGCAATAACCTTATTGATTTTGACGGTATGGAAATCAAGAACCCAGTTGATTTTTAAATATACTACACTAGCAAGAACTTTATTGGTTTTGAACACCTCACGATCAAGAACCCAGTTGATTTTTTTCAACCTGCCAAAACAAGCAATAACCTTATTGATTTTGACAGTATGGAAATCAAGAACCCAGTTGATTTTTTAATATACGACACTAACAAGAACTTTATTGGTTTTGAACACCTCATGATCAAGAAACCAGTTGATTTTTTACAAATATGACACTAGCAAGAACCTTATTGATTTTTGAAAAAAAATGGCAATCAAGAACCCAATTGATTGTTTAAACCTGCCAAAACAAGCAATAACTTTATTGATTTTGACAGTATGGAAATCAAGAACCCAGTTGATTTTTAAATGAATGACACTTGCAAGGACCTTATTGCTTTTGAGCATCTTACGATCAAGAACCCAGTTGTTGTTTTTTTCAAATATGAGACTGGCAAAAACCCTATTGATTAAAAAAAAAAAAAAAATGCCAATCAAGAACCCAGTTGATTTTTTTCAACCTGCCAAAACAAGCAATAACCTTATTGATTTTGACGGTATGGAAATCAAGAACCCAGTTGATTTTTAAATATACTACACTAGCAAGAACTTTATTGGTTTTGAACACCTCACGATCAAGAACCCAGTTGATTTTTTTCAACCTGCCAAAACAAGCAATAACCTTATTGATTTTGACAGTATGGAAATCAAGAACCCAGTTGATTTTTTAATATACGACACTAACAAGAACTTTATTGGTTTTGAACACCTCACGATCAAGAAACCAGTTGATTTTTTACAAATATGACACTAGAACCTTATTGATTTTGAAAAAAAAATGGCAATCAAGAACCCAATTGATTGTTTTAACCTGCCAAAATCAGCAATAACCTTATTGATTTTGACAGTATGGAAATCAAGAACCCAGTTGATTTTTAAATGAATGACACTAGCAAGGACCTTATTGCTTTTGAGCATCTTACAATCAAGAACCCAGTTGTTGTTTTTTTTCAAATATGAGACTAGCAAAAACCCTATTGATTTAAACTAAAAAATGGCAATCAAGAACCCAGTTGATTTTTTTCAACATGCCAAAACAAGCAATAACCTTATTGATTTTGACAGTATGGAAATCAAGAACCCAGTTGATTTTTTAATATACGACACTAGCAAGAACTTTATTGGTTTTGAACACCTCACAATCAAGAACCCAGTTGATTTTTTTCAAATATGGCACTAGCAAGAACCTTATTGATTTTGAAAAAAAATGGCAATCAAGAACCCAATTGATTTTTTTAACCTGCCAAAACAAGCAATAACCTTATTGATTTTGACAGTATGGAAATCAAGAACCCAGTTGATTTTTAAATGAATGACACGAGCAAAAACATTATTGATTTTGAACACCTCACAATCAAGAACCCAGTTGATGTTGAACATTTGCCAAAAGAGAAGAACGCTATTGATTTTGAACACAACCCAAACAAAAATCTCATCGTGTTGAAAAAAATGACCATCAAGAACCCAGTTGTTGTTGTTTTAGATATGATTCTAGCAAGAATCTTATTGATTTTGAAATGATGGCATTGAGTAACCCAGTTGATGTTTGAATAAGACAGTAACAAGAACTTCATTGATTTTGGCAATGAAGAACCACTTTTTTTTTTTAACATCCAACATAAGCAAGAACATTATTGATTTTGAACATGACACTTGATTTCTTTTAACAAATAGTTGAATATTTCAAAAAAGGCACAAGCAAGAACATTATTGATTTTGAACATCTGAAAAAAGATGCCAGAGATCACTCAGTCTTTCAACCAAAACAAGAACCCAGTTGATTTTGGAACCTCGGACAGGAGCAGAAACGGTGGGCGCATCTGAGGCCGAGCAGAGGTCAAAGGTTATTGAGTCGGAGGAAGTTGATGAATGGCTGAGTCAGGTCATGTGACTAAAAGTGGGCGAGATGAAAGAGACACAATGTCCTGGTGACACACAACTCAAGTCCACTTTCACGCAACACACAACTGTTGCAAGCGCACAAAAGCTGTGTGGCAAAACATTTCAACACAAAGGATGTTGTGTCACTCTGATGGAGGAAGAAAACACAAGAAGGGACAAGCACACACTGATGGTGTAACACAACACAAGAAGGGACACACACGCCCTGATGGTGTATCACAACACAAGAAGTGACACACACCCTGATGGTGTAACACAACACAAGAAGTGACACACACACCTTGCAGCGCTCACACATCCTTTGTGTAGCTCATTGTGTGAAAGGAGTTCATGAAAGTTCAACACTGCACTGGTGTTGTGTTCCACCGCTCCACTTTGTGCGACTCACACACACACACACACACACACTACATCTACCTGACACAAGTTGTTTTAATGCAAAATAAGGAAAGTAAGAGAATGAAATATAAAGTCTTCCTGCTTAACTTTACTGAGTAAATGCAGTTTTATGATAGAAAGTGTCTGCGATACTAGAAAGTGTTATTATTGATATCATTCATGTGACTTTTCAATGTGCAGCAAACTCACTGCCATTGTTGTCTTTCTGCCACTAAGTAGATCTTCATGTCACTAAGTTACACTTGTAAAAATACGGAACTTTGTTTAATGACTTACTGTCTGACCAACTGCCTGCTAAACTACTGTAGTGTCGCTATCATTAAGTGTAGTGTCGCTATCTTAAATGATGAAGTGTAGTGTCGCTATCATAAATGATAAAGTGTAGTGTCGCTATCATAAAGTGTAGTGTCGCTATCATAAAGTGCAGCGTCGCTATCATAAAATGTAGTGTCTCTATCATAAAATGTAGTGTAGTGTCGCTATCATAAATGATAAAGTGTAGTGTCACTATCATAACGTGTAGTGTCTCTATCATTAAATGTAGTGTAGTGTCGCTATCAAAGTGTAGTGTCTCTATCATAAAATGCAGAGGTGTGGACTCGAGTCACATGACTTGGACTCGAGTCAGACTCGAGTCATGAATTTGATGACTTTAGACTCGACTTGACAAAATGTAAAGAGACTTGCAACTCGACTTCGACTTTAACATCAATGACTTGTGACTTCACTTGGACTTGAGCCTTTTGACTTGACATGACTTGCTACTTTCCCCAAAATCTAAAGCTTAAAAAGTTATTTGGGAGCGCTCCGTATCTTTAATTTTCTACGTGTGTGTCTATAAGCGTGTGTGCTGCGTGTCAGCGTGTGTGCTGTCAGTACAACAGCCAATCAAATTAGATCTACATTGTTTTCATCACACAGCTCTCAGCCAATCAAATTGCAGGACAACCACCAAACAAGAGTTGTCAAACAACGCGCCAGTGAGAAAGATTTATACCAAAGTTGGTTTCGTTCGGGTATAAAAACTACGACTTGGTCAACAAAAAACGAATTGCCGTATGCAAATCACGCAGTTGGAATATTACAGACGGAGACGCAACAACTTCCAACTTCGTTCGACATTTGAAGTTGCACAAAGAAGGGTAAGTTTTGAATGTAAGATAACGTTTATTGGCTAAGTAACGTGACTTTTATTTGCTGTGTAGTTAAATCAGTGAGGCTGTAAACTCACTGCTAACGTCATAACCATAGACATCTTATAAGTAGACGCAGCATCGAGCGCTACTGCCTACTGGCGCAGACGAGACGCGGGGCCGCCATCTTGGAGTGGTGATCCGCTCCACTCAGTGCAATTCATTTGTCAGGAGCAATGAACTGTCAGCGCATTTAATTCATTTTACCTCACTGAATACCACTGATTTTCACGCGCTTTTTCGTCATACGTGTAGCTATGATAACGGACACATGTTTTATTATTCATAGTTTGCTTAACAGTAATAGAATATTCTTATATGCTATAAGTGACCAGACGTCCGAGATCAAAACTGGGAATATAAGCCCAGAGAAGGGGGAAAAAAACGGTCAGCTATTTTTAAGTTGAAGAAACAATATGATTAGGTTATATATACATGCGTATATCCTACATAAACAATGTATGAATACATTAGATATCTATATATCTTATAGACTGTATCTCTGTTGCTGCAGCAGCAGAGAGTTTATTCTGTCTTGACACTTTGTATTAATATTTTGTATTACATTCTTCCATTAAATGATAATGTTTACAGTGATTGTTTTATATGTATTTTTTATGTATGTCGCTTTGGATAAAAGCGTCTGCCAAATACTTAAACATATATAAACACTTGAAAGTCTTTATATCAGCTAAAACCACCAATCTGTTTCACGGGATTCAGAATAAAACCAAATGCTGTCTTATCCAACAATGTTAGTATTTGAATATTGTTACTTGAAGACTTATTCCTGGTTACAATTATACTGTTAAGAAAGTATTGTCTTATATTTTGCCTAAAATGAGAATGCATCATAATCAGTGGCGGCTGGTGAATTTTGTTTTAGGTGGGGCTGAAAGTTTGTAAACCAAACCCCTGTAGGGGCGTCATCCTCCCCCGGAAGATTTATTTGTGATTCTCACATACAAATATTGAAGATCTTTGCTCCTTCTCAACTTTGTGGTAATGTTATTTTCATAAAATACAACCAATAGTATGTTAATGTTTGTTTTTGCAAATGTGTTTATTCTGTAAAGGAATGAGTTAAATGTTTAAAATTGTTTAAACTATTAAAATGACTGGTTAATAGTGCTATTATGAATTGCAATGTCAGTACTATTTTTTTTCCTGCTATTTCAAATGCACTTGTTTTAATAAATAAATACAGCGTTTTAAAAGCATACACAATCTGTGTAAAAAATATTAGTCTGTGGTTAAAAGGACTTGAAAGGACTCGAAACTCAAAATGCAGGACTTGTGACTTGACTTGAGACTTTCTAGTCTTGACTTTGGACTTGACTCGGGACTTGCCTGTCTTGACTCGGGACTTGACTCGAGACTTGAGGGCAAAGACTTGAGACTTACTTGTGACTTGCAAAGAAATGACTTGGTCCCACCTCTGATAAAATGTAGTGTTGTGTCGCTATCGAAGTGTAGTGTCTATCGTAAAATGTAGTGTTGTGTCGCTATCATAAAATGTAGTGTAGTGTCGCTATCATAAATGATAAAGTGTAGTGTCACTATCATAACGTGTAGTGTCTCTATCATAAAATGTAGTGTAGTGTCGCTATCAAAGTGTAGTGTCTCATCATAAAATGTAGTGTTGTGTCGCTATCGAAGTGTAGTGTCTCTACACTTCTGGAGCACTGTAAACAGTAAATATTGTAGTGTTGTGTCGCTATCATAAAATGTAGTGTAGTGTCGCTATCATAAAGTGCAGTGTTGCTATCATAAATGATAGTGTAGTGTTGCTATGATAAAGTGTAGTGTCACTATCAAAGTGTAGTGTCGCTATGATTGTGTAATGTTGCTATCATAAAGTGTAGTGTTGTTATCAAGTGTAGTGTCGCTATCGTAAAGTGTAGCGTCACTATCATAAATGATAGTGTAGTGTCGCTGTCATAAAGTGTAGTGTCGCTGTCATAAAGTGTAGTGTCGCTGTCAAAGTGTAGTGTTGCTATGATAGTGCAGCAAATGTAGGTTAGTGTCGCTATTATAAATGATAAAGTGTTGTGTCGCTGTCATAAATTGTAGTGTCGCTATGATAGTGCAGTGTCGCTATCATACAGTGAAGTGTCTCTATCATAAAGTGTAGTGCCGCTATAATGGAGTGTAGTGTCGCTATGATAAAGTGTAGTGTTGCTATGATATAGTGTAGTGTCGCTATGATAAAGTGTTATGTCGCTATGATACAGTGTAGTGTCTCTATCATAAAGTGTAGTGCCGCTATAATCGAGTGTAGTGTCGCTATGATAAAGTGTAGTGTTGCTATGATAAAGTGTAGTGTCGCTATGATAAAGTGTAATGTCGCTATGATAAAGTGTAGTGTCGCTATGATAGAGTGTAATGTCGCTATGATAAAGTATAGTGTTGCTATGATAAAGTGTAGTGTCGCTATGATAAAGTAATGAATGTATTGATTCCTCGCTGGGAGGAGTCACTTAGTGGGCGGAGCAAGGAGGAAAGTGCACGTGTGTGTGTGTGTGTTTGTGTGTTTGTGTGTGTGTGTGTGTGTGTGTGTGTGTGAACTAAAGTTAGTTTCTTTAGGAGGACGCTAATGAACACAATAATATGATTTATGACACTTGGTGTACGCTTCATGTAGCATAAATGTCACTGTGCTGTCGTGCGAGCGCGTCTGCTGATGCGATGCGATGACATCATCCCGCCTGAGGACCGTGGTTACATCACTTCTTCTATTTTTAAACACAATCTGCACTCACAACTCATCACACACCAGGAAGAAGCACACAAACATGTTTCAGTCTTATTATATTTCATGTCATTCACTGCAGTTTGCAACGTGCCTAACAAAATAAAAGTACATCATCACCAGCACAATTCAACATGGCCGAAAAGGAGCAGGAAGAGACCGAGCTTATTTAAACCCCGCCCCTTTTTCCAGTTACTGATCATTTCCTTAGTTGCTGTGTTGAACAAGGAGTACTTTTGTACAAAATAATGACAGAATTGTCTACAAATAATGACTTCATCAAATAAGAATGATATCAGACATTATTTGGAACAAAAACAACAATAAATGAATCGATACAGGATGAACGATATCAGACATCATTATGGCCACTAGAAAAATATTAACGCTTTCAGGACAAATAATAATACATACAAATAATAACACATGCTAGCATATGTGGGAATGTAACATGCTCGCATATATAACAATACCTTATATTTATATAACAAAGTATTTCATTCAGGATAAATATTTTCAGATTTTCATGAAATGGTTGCAAATGAATATATTTAGGATAATAATATCAGGCACAGTGATTCCCTTTTAACAACAATAAATTCATAAATCCAAGGTAAATCATACCAGATTTTAATCAAATAATAGTCAAATGGATAAATGATACCAGACACTGGTTTTCATGAAGTAATAGCAAATAAATTAATTTGGGATGAATGATATCAGACACTGGTTGTCATCAAATAAAAGGAAATTGAATACAATTAGGGATAATTAATGTCAGACACTGTTTTCTGTGAAATGCTTGCAAATGAAGAACATTAAGGAAAACTGATATCAGACACTGGTTTTCATTAAATTATAGCAAATGAATAATTCACAACAAATTATATCAGACACTGGTTTTCATGAAGTAAGAGCAAATGCATAAATTCAGGGCAAATTATATCAGTCACTGGTTTTCATCATATTAAAGGAAAATGAATAAAATGAGGGATAATTAATATCAGACACTCTTTTATGTGAGATACTTGCAAATGAAGAAAACAACTGATATCAAACACCGGTTTTCATTAAATTATAGCAAATAAATAAATTCACGACAAATGAATTTGTCAAATTATATGAAAATGAATACAATTAACAATAATTGATATCAGACACTGTTTTTTATTAAATCATTGCAAATGAAGAGAAAATGACAGCCGACTGTAGTTTTTATTAAATAATAGCAAATGAAAAAAATTAAGGACAACTGATATCAGACACTGGTTTTCATTAAATAATAGCAAAAGAACAAAGTCAGAACAAGTTATATCTGACACTGGTTTTTGTCAAATTATTTGAAAATGGATCAAATTAAGGATAATTGATATCATACAGTTTTTCATGAAGTAATAGCAAATGCATAAATTCAGGACAAATGATATCAGACACTGGTTTTCATCAAATAAAAGGAAAAGGAACACAATTAGGGGGAATTAATATTAGTCACTGTTTAATGTGAAATACGTGCAAATGAAGAAAATTAAGGAAAACTGATATCAGACACTTTTTTTATCAAATAAAAGGAAAAGGAATAAAATTAGGGATAATTAATGTTGGACACTGTTTTTTGTGAAATACTTGCAAATTTAAAAAAAATAGGGAAAACTGATATCAGACACTGGTTTTCATTAAATAATAGCAAATGGATAAATTCAGAACACATGATATCAGACACTGTTTTTTGTGAAATTATATGAAAATGGATCAAATTAAGGATAAATGATACCAGACACTGGTTTTCATGAAGTAATAGCGAATACATGAATTCAGGATGAATGATATCAGACACTGGTTTTCATCAAATAACAGAAAAATTAATACAATCTCGGATAATTGATATCAGACACTGTTTTTTTATGAAACACTCGCAAATAAATAAAATTAAGAAAAACTGATATTAGACACTGTTTTTTAGTAAATAAAAGGAAAATGAATAAAATTAGGGATAATTAATGTTAGACACTGCTTTTTTGTGAAATACTTGCAAATGAAAAAAAAAGGGAAATCTGATATCAAACATTGGTTTTCATTAAATAACAAATGGATAAATTTAGAACAAATTATATCAGACACTGTTTTTTGTCAAATTATATGAAAATGGATCAAATTAAGGATAAATGATACCAGATGCTGGTTTTCATGAAGTAATTGACATGAAAATACTGAAGGCTGTCATCGGCAGGTGTACCAAAGCAGTTAGGACTCCTGCTCCCCCAAAAGTTGGACATAAATACATTCAGGATTAATTATATCAGACACTGGTTTTCATCAAATAACAGAAAAATTAATACAATTTAGGATAATTGATATCAGAGAGTGTTTTTTTTAATGAAACACTTGCAAATGAAGAAAATTAAGGATAACTGATATCCGACTGTAGTTTTTATGAAAAAATAGCAAATTAAGAAAATTAAAGATACCTGATATCAGACACTGGTTTTCATTAAATATTAGTAAATTCATAAATTCAGTATGTTATTTCCGACACCAGTTTTCTCCAAATAGTAGGAAAATTAAGGATAATTGATATCAGACACTGTTTTTTGAAATGAAATGAAAGCAAATAAAGACAATTAAAGATAAATGATATCACACACTGGTTTTCATGAAATAAAAGTACAGTAAATGAATAAAAATAAAGATAAATTATGTCATAGACTGTGGTTGTCATTTTATAACAGCAAATAAATACATTCCGGATAAATGATATCAGACACTGGTTTTCATCAAATAAAAGGAACATGAATAAAATAGGTATAATTAATGTTAGACACTGTTTTTTGTGAAATACTTGCAAATGGAAAAAAAATAGGGAAAACTGATATCAGACACTGGTTTTCATTTAATAATAGCAAATGAATAAACTCAGAGCAAATGATATCAGACACGTTTTTTTGTCAAATTATATGAAAATAGATCAAATTAAGGATAAATGATACCAGATACTTGTTTTCATGAAGTAATAGCAAATAAATAAATTCAGGATGCATGATATCAGTGCAATTTACAATTTAGGATAATTGATATCAGACACTGTTTTTTTATGAAACACTTGCAAATGAAGGATATCATAGACTGTAGTTGTCATTTTATAACAACAAATAAATTAATTCCGGATGAATGATATCAGATACTGCAGTGGTCATTAATAATAATAAATAAATTCGTAACGGATATAGGACATAATAGTTCTCATTAAAAGAAAATAAATGAACACATTGTGATAATAATAAATGAATACATTCAGGATAAATGATATCAGGTATTGTGTTATTGAATGTTTTGTAGCACTTTGTTCATTTCAGCTGTGCAAGAGTGCGGTTGCTGAAATAGTTGGAATATTGTTGCATGTTTGTGAAAAGTGTGTAGTTGTTCTGCTAACAGTCCAGTTGACAACTTCAAACATAAACAAAAGAGCAAAGTTCAAATGAATGTTTTTGTCGCTGCTGTAGTCAAAGTTCATGAAGAGGAGAGGAATGAAGAGCGGCGCCCGAAGACCAATACAGGAAGTAGTCGTGGACTACTGAGCTTCTGATTGGACGGCGTGCCAGTGGGCGGTCTCTGCCGGCTCTCGGCTGCACATGTCCTTCCAGTGTTCTTGCTCCGCCTCCAAAACATGGCTGCCAATCAGCACGCGGCCCAGAATGCTGCTCTTGGTGTAGAGGCGACCCTGCACATGACATACTGTACTTACTGTACTTACAGTACTACTACTACTACTCACTGTATTGCACTATATACTGTACGTCTACTACCTGCATGACGATAAACTCCAGCAGCATCGGCAACTGAGCCACGTTGCCGGGCGGCAGGTCGAACAAGAAGGGAGCGTTCCAAACGGGATTCGAACCTGCGGCGCCTTTGGTCTCTTTGGTGCCGATCACTTTGCCACCGTGATGCAGATTGATGACCACGTAGTGATCTGACAAACCATGTACACCGCATGTAGTAGTAGTAGTCATTCTTCTAGTAGTACTAGTAGTAGTATTTATAGTGGTAATTGTAGTAGTTTTAATAGTACTAGTAGTCATTGTTGTGGTAGTAATAGTAGTAGTATTAATAGTAGTAATTGCAGTATTTTTAATAGTAGTAGTAGTAATAGTAGTAGTATTAATAATAGTAGTAGTAGTAGTACTAGTAATAGTTTTAATAGTACTAGTAGTCATTGTTGTGGTAGTAATAGTAGTAGTATTAATAGTAGTAATTGCAGTATTTTCAATAGTAGTAGTAGTAATAGTAGTAGTATTAATAATAGTAGTAGTAGTAGTACTAGTAATAGTTTTAATAGTACTAGTAGTCATTGTTGTAGTAGTAATAGTAGTACTAGCAACAGTAGTAGTATTAATAGTAGTAATTGTAGTAGTTTTAATAGTAGTAATAGTAATTGTTGTAGTAGTAATAGTAGTACTATTAATAGTAGTAATTGCAGTATTTTTAATAGTAGTAGTAGTAGTACTAGTAATAGTTTTAATAGTACTAGTAGTCATTGTAGTAGTAGTAATAGTAGTACTAGCAACAGTAGTAGTATTAATAGTAGTAATTGTAGTAGTTTTAATAGTAGTAATAGTAATTGTTGTAGTAGTAATAGTAGTACTATTAATAGTAGTAATTGCAGTATTTTTAATAGTAGTAGTAGTAGTAGTATTAATAGTAGTAGAGTAGTAGTACTAGTAATAGTTTTAATAGTACTAGTAGTCATTGTTGTAGTAGTAATAGTAGTACTAGCAACAGTAGTAGTATTAATAGTAGTAATTGTAGTAGTTTTAATAGTAGTAATAGTAATTGTTGTAGTAGTAATAGTAGTACTATTAATAATAGTAGTATTAATAGTAGTAATTGCAGTATTTTTAATAGTAGTAGTATTAGTAGTAGTACTAGTAATAGTTTTAATAGTACTAGTAGTCATTGTTGTAGTAGTAATAGTAGTACTAGCAACAGTAGTAGTATTAATAGTAGTAATTGTAGTAGTTTTAATAGTAGTAATAGTAATTGTTGTAGTAGTAATAGTAGTACTATTAAAAGTAGTAGTATTGATAGTAGTAATTGCAGTATTTTTAATAGTAGTAGTAGTATTAATAGTAGTAGTAGTAATAGTAGTAGTACTAGTAATAGTTTTAATAGTACTAGTAGTCATTGTTGTAATAGTAGTACTATTAATAGTAGTAATTGTAGTAGTTTTAATAGTAGTAATAGTCATTGTTATAGTAGTACTAGCAACAGTAGTAGTATTAATAGTAGTAATTGCAGTATTTTTAATAGTAGTAGTAGTAGTAGTACTGGTAATAGTAGTAGTATTAATAGTAGTAATTGTAGTAGTAGTAATTGTAGTAGTAAAAAAATAGTAGTAGTATTAATAGTAGTAATTGCAGTATTTTTAATAGTAGTAGTAGTAGTAATAGTAGTAGTATTAATAATAGTAATTGTAGTAGTATTAATAGTAGTAGTATTAATAGTAGTAATTGCAGTAGTTTTAATTGTAGTAGTAATAGTAGTACTAGTAATGGTAGTAGTGTTATTAGTAGTAATTGTACTGACAAAGCTTAACCTATTGTTACTATAACAATCTACAAGGTTAATATGGCTGGCTTCTCTTTCTTCCTCTCCATGTATCTGCTTTCTTTTGTATTTCTAGTTATCATTACGTATATGTATTGTTGCATCTGAACAACTGTATTGTTGATAATAGAGGTACATTATTGGTATTGTTTATTATCAATAGCGATATTTCTATTGGTGTTTGTATTGTTCCATTTGTAGTGTAATAATGCTCATTGTCATTTCTGTATTATTAATATTTATTTCACTAACTGCTTCTTTACTATCACTTTTACTATCATATTTGTACATGTCCTATTTGCTGATGTTGTTCTGTTGCTGTTATTGTTGTGTTTGCTGCTGTTGTTGTTTTTGTCTCTCTGTCTAATCCCCCTTTTCCCCCACAATTTCCCCCTCTGTCTTCCTTTTTTCCCCTCTTTCTATCCCCTCCTGCTCCGGCCCGGCTGCACCAAATGATAATATAAATACATTTAATAAAGTCAAATACAAATAAGGCAACAAGAGAAGTATCCTACACTTCTCTTTTGTAAAGTAAATCTGTACAGCCGATACGGGCATCTACATCAACTATATGATTTGCCTCAGAAGCTAGACAGGACAAAAAATAGTAATAAGTAGTACTAGTAATAGTAGTAGTATTACTAGTAGTAGTAGTAACAGTAGTAGTAGTAATAATAGTAGTAGTAGTATTATTACTAGTAGCCCCCCGCGACCCCAAAAAAGGGATAAGCGGTAGAAAATGGATGGATGGATTATGAATAGTAATGATTGTAATAGGAGTAGTAATTGGAGTAGTACTAATTGTAGTAGTAGTAATAGGACTAATTGTAGTAGTTTTATAATAAAAGTTGTAGTATTAGTAGTAGTAGTAGTAGTATGAATACTACTAATAGTAGAAGTAGTAGTAGTAACAGTACTATATAATAGTGGTAATTGTAGTAGTTTTAATAGTATTAGTATTTATTTTCATTTTTCAAGTTTAATTTTATTCAGATATTTAAACATTTGACAGATAAAGAGATTATTTTTTGGTAGTAGATGATTGTAGAAACAGTGATTGTATTGGGAGTAATAGTAGTAGTATTAATAGTAATAGTAGTATTAATAGTAGTGATTGTAGTAGTAGTAGTGATAGTAGTAATATTAATAGTAGTATTAATAGTAATAGTAGTGATTGTAGTAGTAGTAGTGATAGTAGTAATATTAATAGTAGTATTAGCAGTAATAGTAGTGAAAGTAGTAATACTAATATTAGTATTAGTAGTATTATTAGGACTACTAGTATTAATAGTAGTAGTATTAATAGTAGTATTAATAGTAATAGTAGAGATTGTTGCAGTAGTAGGAGTAGTAGTATTAATAGTAGTAATTGTATTAGTAGTGTCAATAGTAATAGTAGGGATTGTTGTAGTAGTAGTATTATTAATAGTAGTAATTGTATTAGTGTTATTATTAGGAATAACAGTAGTAATAGTAGTACTTTTAATAGTAACAGTACATCGTAATATTAGTATTAATTAGTATTAATAGTAGTAGTAGTAGAGTAATGTAATGTCCACTGCAGTGGACATTTGTGTTTGGTATAACAGAATTGTTGTAGTTATTGTTACTTAAATTATTTATTTGTATTTTATTATTACCATTATTATTATTATTATTTTTTACAAAATATTTTACTCCGATAAAGGAACCAGAGCAAAAACAAGTGTCAACTGCAGTGGACATTTGTGTTTTGCATAGCATAATTGTTGTTGTTATTGTTACTATCAATATTTATTGTATTTATTTATTTGCACAAAATATTGAAGTCTGATAAAAGAAACATAGCAAAAAAATGTTTGGGTAAAAAATTTGTAACTGGACGTTTGTGTTTAGCATAACATAATTGTTGTTGTTGTTATTGTTGTTGTTACTATTATTATTAATTTAATTTTATTATTATTATTATATAAATATATATTTTTTTTACAAAATATGTAAGTCTGCCTAGAGAAATATAGCAAAAAGTCATGTCCACTGCAGTGGACATTTGTGTTTGGTATAACAGAATTGTTGTAGTTATTGTTACTTAAATTATTTATTTGTATTTTATTACTATTATTATTATTATTATTATTATTATTATATATAAACATATATATATATTTTTTTTTACAAAATATGTTACTCCGATAAAGGAACCAGAGCAAAAACAAATGTCTACTGCAGTGGACATTTGTATTTTGCATAGCATAATTGTTGTTGTTATTGTTACTATCACTATTTATTTTATTTATTTATTTTTAATAAAAGAAATATAACAAACATGTATGTCTACTTCAGTACATGTTTAGCATAGCAGGAGTGTTGTTGTTATTATTACTATTTATTCTTTATTTTTTCTTCCCATAACAGATAAGGGAAATAGAGCAAAAATAAATGTTTGTGTTTATTGTTACTATCATTTATTTAATACTTTTTTTTATTTTTTATTTTTTTTTACAAAACATGTAAGTCGCCAAAGAAAACAGAGCAAAAAATAACGTCCACTGCAGTGGACGCGGGTTGTCAGGAAGATATCACTTACTTGATTGGATGAGCCAATAAGTCAAAAGCAAGGAGTCATTTTATTTGTTTGGACATATTCCTGGCAGCTGACCACGCCGAATTAATCTGACGCATTGAAACGAAACAAAACTGTCAACATTTGTTTTGTTGGCGCTCAGCGGCCGCGCCTCGCCATTTCTGCACCAGTGGAGCGAGGATGAAGGCGAGGATGAGGAGATAGCAAGCAGACCACACCACGGTGGTCCTGACACCGGACACTGATGTGGTTACGCAACACGGCTCTACTGCGGCGCGGCGGGAACAAGACGGCAATCATTTTCAGACACGTTGTGTCTTCTACGCGTTCACGTGGTGCCAAAAATAGGTAATCTCAGTCATTTGACCCGAATGTAAGACGACACCTGCCTCACACCAACATGTAAAATATCTCTGGACTGCCAATATTATTACAATATTTTGTTCACTAAATGTACAACAGCGACCAAAGAAGAAATGTCCTATACAGAGGACATTGGTTCTCTGGAGAATATAAGAAACGTCATCTTTTTTTAAGGCGGCGAGCAAATGTTGTCTTATATTAGTGTTAATAATACAGCATTACCATTATAAATGTTTAAAAAAAGCTGTCTCTCAACTTGGGATTTGATTATATATCTCAGATTTTAGGACATAAACTCATTCGTGCATTTTGAAAGCATTTTTTCATACGTAAATACTCACAGCCTAGATCTCGATGAAGGATAAATATTGCATTTGATTGAGCCGCATATAAGACAACTTTTTAACGAGAAAAAAAGACTAAATAAATCCCAACGATTAACACATCAGCCTTTTTCGCCTCATTTTCACGAAAACGTAATATATCGTCTTATATTTGCCTCGATATGGTATTACTTAAAATAAGCAAATAATAACAATTTGCTTGAAAAAGTTGTATTTTAATTTTTCTCATTTTTGTATTTGAAGTTACACATCTCAGATTTTAGGACATAAACTCATTAGTACATACTTTTTTTTTTTTATTTAGTAAAAAAAAAAACACAAAGGAAATACGATAATACTCACATCCTAGATCTCAGTGAATGAGAAATATTGCATCGGATTGAGCCGCATACAAGACAACAGTTCTCTTAAGATGAAAAAAGACCAAATAAATCCTAGCTATTAGCACATCAGCCTTTTTTTCCTGCATGATTTACACAGAAACATCTCTAAACACCAAATTTAAGATGTCATAATGTACCGTCTTATATTTGTCTTGAAATAAGCAAAAAATTAACAATATGCTTGAAAAAGTAGTTGTTTTTTTTACTTTTCCTCGTCTTCGTATTTGAAGTTATACATCTCAGATTTTAGGACATCAACTCATTAGTACATTCAGTTTTTTTTATACGTGTAAAATAAAGCCATATGTAAATATTACCGTCCTAGATCTCAATAAATGATAAATACTGCATTGGATTGAGCCGCATATAAGACAACAGTTTTTTTTAAAGACGAAAAAAGACCAAATAAATCCTAACTATTAGCACATCAGCCTTTTTTTCCTGCACGATTTACACAGAAACATCTCTAAACACCAAATATAAGACGTCATAATGTATTGTCTTATATTTTTCTCAATTTGATATTACTTAAAATAAGCCAAAAAATAACAATATGCTTGAAAAAGTAGGTTTTTTTTTTCTTTTTCTCGTCTTCGTATTTGAAGTTATACATCTCAGATTTGAAGACATCAACTCATTAGTACATTCAGTTTTTTTTATACGTGTAAAAAAACAGGAATAAAGTCATATGTAAATATTACTATCCTAGATCTCAATGAATAATAAATACTGCACTGGATCAAATAAATCCTATTGATTAGCACATCAGCCTTTTTTTCTTCATAACTTGCACAGAAATATCTCTAAAGACCAAATATAAGATATCATAATGTATCGTCTTATATTTTTCTCAATTTGATATGACTCAAAAAATAACAATAACCTTGAAAAAGTCAAATTTTTTACGTTTTGTTGTCTTCATATTTGGAGTTATATTACTCATATTTCTGTACATAGACTCATTAGTACAATCAATTTTTACATTAAAAAGAAAACAAAAGTTGAATGGAAATACTAACATCCCAGATCTCAAAGAATGACAAAAACTGTATTGGATTGACCCGCATATAAGACAACCCTGAATTTAATACAAATGCTATTTTAAGAGGAAATAAGACTAAAATGATCCTAACGAGTAGCACAGCAACCGTTTACTCCCTCATTTGCATAAAAACATCTCTAAACACCAAATATGAGATGTCGTAATGTATCGTCTTATATTTGTCTCAATGTTGGTATTACTTAAAATAACAAAAAATTACAATATGCTTGAAAAAGTCGTCGTTTTCTAAAGCTTTTTTTCGTTTTCGTATTTGAAGTAATACATCTCAGATTTTAGAACATAAACTCATTAGAACATTCTGGTTTTTTTATACATGTAAACAAATATTGCCATCCTAGATATGATAAATACTGCACTGGATTGAGCCGCAGATAAGACAACAGGTTTTTTTAAGACGAAAAAAGACCAAATAAATCCTATTGATTAGCACATCAGCCTTTTTTTTCTTCATAACTTGCACAGAAATATCTCTAAACACCAAATATAAGATATCGTAATGTATCGTCTTATATTTTTCTCAATTTGATATGACTCAAAATAAGCAAAAAATAACAATAAGCTTGAAAAAGTCAAATTTTTGTACGTTTTCTTGTCTTCATATTTGGAGTTATATTTCTCATATTTCTGTACATAGACTCATTAGTACAATCAATTTTTGCATTTTTACATTAAAAAGAAAACAAAAGTTGAATGGAAATACTCACATCCCAGATCTCAAAGAATGCCAAAAACTGTATTGGATTGGCCCGCATACAAGACAACCCTGAATTTAATACAAATGCTATTTTAAGAGGAAATAAGACCAAAATGGTCCTAACGAGTAGCACAGCATCCATTTTTCCCCTCATTTGCATGAAAACATCTCTAAACACCAAATATGAGACGTCGTTATGTATCGTCTTATATTTGTCTCAATGTTGGTATTACTTAAAATAAGAAAAAATTACAATATGCTTGAAAAAGTCGTAGTTTTTTAGAACTTTTTTTTGTTTTCGTATTTGAAGTAATACATCTCAGATTTTAGAACATAAACTCATTAGAACATTCAGTTTTTTTTATACATGTAAAAAAATATTAACATTCTAGATCTCAATGAATGACGAATACTGCATTGGATTGAGCCGCAGATAAGACAACAGTTTTTATTAAGACGAAAAAATACAAAATAAATCCTATTGATTAGCACATCAGCCTTTTTTTTCTTCATAACTTGCACAGCAATATCTCTAAACACCAAATATATAAGCTATCATAATGTATCGTCTTGTATTTTTCTCAATTTGAGATGACTCAAAATAAGCAAAAAATAACAATAAGCTTGAAAAAGTCAAATTTTTTACGTTTTCTTGTCTTCATATTTGGAGTTATATTTCTCATATTTCTGTACATAGACTCATTAGTACAATCAATTTTTGCATTTTTACATTAAAAAGAAAACAAAAGTTGAATGGAAATACTCACATCCCAGATCTCAAAGAATGACCAAAACTGTATTGGATTGGCCCGCATATAAGACAACCCTGAATATAATACAAATGCTATTTTAAGAGGAAATAAGACTAAAATGATCCTAACGAGTAGCACAGCATCCATTTTCTCCCTCATTTGCATGAAAACATCTCTAAACACCAAATATGAGACGTCGTTATGTATCGACTTATATTTGTCTCGATGTTGGTATTACTTAAAATAAGAAAAAATTACAATATGCTTGAAAAAGTCGTAGTTTTTTAAAACTTTTTTTCGTTTTCGTATTTGAAGTAATACATCTCAGATTTTAGAACATAAACTCATTAAAACATTCAGTTTTTTTTATACATGTAAAAAAATATTAACATCCTAGATCTCAATGAGTGACGAATACTGCATTGGATTGAGCCGCATATAAGACAACAGCTTTTTTAAGACAAAAAAAGACCAAATAAATCCTATTGATTAGCACATCAGCCTTTTTTTTCTTCATAACTTGCACAGAAATATCTCTAAACACCAAATATAAGCTATCATAATGTATCGTCTTATATTTTTCTCAATTTGATATGACTCAAAATAAGCAAAAATTAACAATAAGCTTGAAAAAGTCAAATTTTTTACGTTTTCTTGTCTTCATATTTGGAGTTATATTTCTCATATTTCTGTACATAGACTCATTAGTACAATCCATTTTTGCATTTTTACATTAAAAAGAAAACAAAAGTTAAATGGAAATACTCACATCCCAGATCTCAAAGAATGACAAAAACTGTATTGGATTGGCCCGCATATAAGACAACCCTGAATATAATACAAATGCTATATTAAGAGGAAATAAGACTAAAATGATCCTAACGAGTAGCACAGCATCCATTTTCTCCGTCATTTGCATGAAAACATCTCTAAACACCAAATATGAGACGTCGTTATGTATCGACTTATATTTGTCTCGATTACTTAAAATAAGAAAAAATTACAATATGCTTGAAAAAGTCGTCGTTTTTTAAAACTTTTTTTCGTTTTCGTATTTGAAGTAATACATCTCAGATTTTAGAACATAAACTCATTAGAACATTCAGTTTTTTTTTATACATCTAAAAAAATATTAACATCCTAGATCTCAATGAGTGACGAATACTGCATTGGATTGAGCCGCATATAAGACAACAGCTTTTTTAAGAGAAAAAAAGACCAAATAAATCCTAACGATTAGCACATCAGCCTTTTTTTCTCCCTCATTTGCACCAACACATCTCTAAACACCAAATATAAGATGACATAATGTATTGTCTTATATGTGTCTCAATTTGGTATTACTTAGAATAAGCAAAAAATAACAATATGCTTGAAAAAGTCCTATTTAACTTTTTCTTGATATTTGGAGTTATATTTCTCAGGTTTTTGTACATAGACTCATTAGTACAATCAGTTTTTCAAAATATATTTTGTGTTCTTGTGATGTGTGTCATGTACCTGGAGCTCCGGGGATGCGGGTCAGCTTGGCCAGGCTCCGGGCCTTGCGTACCATCACCTTGATGCGGCGTGCCAGCGACTGGTACTGAAGCAGCACCAGGAGCTGGCCCAAAGGTCGCCATGGCGACGGCGTGCAGAGCGACGCCTTCCTGCCCGACGACGTGTCCTGCGAGCTCACGCTCTGAGGAGGAAGAACAGGGAACACATTTTGTGAGTTGACGTAAGCTGCGAGTCATGTGACCATCACTTCCTGGATGGATGGATGGATTCTTGCGCCGCGTCGTTTGCGTCGCCCACACACTCACGGTTGACAAGGCCGCAATAACGGCATGGGCGCGTCAAGCACGTCGTCGCTCGACGTGTCGGAGCACATCCGTCAAAGTGATGGCGACATGATTGGGACACTTGCGTCGATTGCACCAACAGGAAGTGTCCATAAATATAAGATGTGATTATTAAATGTAACACATGACACTTAGTATGTGAATAATGTGCGCTTCTTGGTAAGACTCCGCCATTTTTGTTCATTTTAGAGGTCAAAGGTCACGGATGCTTCCGTGCAACGGCTATTCTACTGGCAGAATTTGGTTAAAAGCTTTTGTGACCAAAATTTGTTGCATTTGGTGTCCAAATGACGTTTGTGTTTAGTATTGTTGTAGTTATTGTTACTTACATTATTTATTTTATTATTATTATTATTCTTATTCTTTTTTTTACAAAATATGTTACTCCAATAAAAAGAACCACAGCAAAAACAAGTGTCAACTGCAGTGGACATTTGTGTTTTGCATAGCATAATTGTTGTTGTTATTGTTACTATCAATATTTATTGTATTTATTTATTTGTACAAAATATTTAACTAAAATAAATTGTTGTAATTATTGTTACTTAAATTATGTGTTTTTATTATTATTATTATTATTATTATTTTATTATTATAATCATTATTATTATTATTATTATTTTTTACAAAATATGTTACTCCGATAAAGGAACCAGAGCAAAAACAAGTGTCAACTGCATAATTGTTGTTGTTATTGTTACTATCAATATTTATTGTATTTATTTATTTGTACAAAATATTTAAGTAAAATAAATTGTTGTAATTATTGTAACTTAAATTATGTGTTTTTTATTATTATTATTATTATTATTATTATTAATATTATTATTATTATTATTATTATTATTATTATTATTGTTATAATAATAATAATAATTATTTTTAAAATATGTTACTCCGATAAAGGAACCAGAGCAAAAACAAGTGTCAACTGCATAATTGTTGTTGTTATTGTTACTATCAATATTTATTGTATTTATTTATTTGTACAAAATATTTAAGTAAAATAAATTGTTGTAATTATTGTTACTTAAATTATGTGGTTTATTATTATTATTATTATTTTTTAATTTTTTTATTTTTTTATTTTTTATTATTATAATCATTATTATTATTATTATTATTTTTTACAAAATATGTTACTCCGATAAAGGAACCCGAGCAAAAACTAGTGTCAACTGCATAATTGTTGTTGTTATTGTTACTATCAATATTTATTGTATTTATTTATTTGTACAAAATATTTAAGTAAAATAAATTGTTGTAATTATTGTTACTTAAATTATGTGGTTTATTATTATTATTATTATTATTATTATTATTATTATTATTATTATTATTATAATTATTATTATTATTCTTTTTTACAAAATATGTTACTCCGATAAAGGAACCAGAGCAAAAACAAGTGTCAACTGCATAATTGTTGTTGTTATTGTTACTATCAATATTTATTGTATTTATTGATTTGTACAAAATATTTAAGTAAAATAAATTGTTGTAATTATTGTAACTTAAATTATGTAGTTTTTTATTATTATTATTATTATTATTATTATTATTATAATAATAATTATTATTATTATTATTCTTTTTTACAAAATATGTTACTCCGATAAAGGAACCAGAGCAAAAACAAGTGTCAACTGCATAATTGTTGTTGTTATTGTTACTATCAATATTTATTGTATGTATTTATTTGTACATAATATTTAAGTCTGATAAAAGAAATACAGCAAAAAAAAAAAGTCTACTTCAGTACATGTTTAGCATAACAGGACTGCTGTTGTCTGTTATCGTTACTATCATATATTACATTTTTTTGGGAAAATTCGTAACTGATAAAAGACAACAACAACAAAAAAGTGCACTGCAGTGGACGTTTGTGTTCAACATAACAGAATTGTTGTTTTGTTACTATTGTTATTTATTTTATTATTATTTTTATTTTTTTTACAAAATACATAAGTCTGCCTAAGGAAATATAGCAAACATTAAAGTCCACTGCAGTGGACGTTTGTTTTTAGTACAACCGAATTGTTGTAGTTATTTTAACTTAAATTATGTGTTTTTATTGTATTATTATTATTATTATTATTTTTTGCAAAATATGTTACTCCGATAAAGGAACCAGAGAAAAAACAAGTGTCAACTGCATAATTGTTGTTGTTATTGTTACTATCAATATTAATTGTATTTATTTATTTGTACATAATATTTAAGTCTGATAAAAGAAATATAGCAACAAAAAAAATGTCTACTACAGTACATGTTTAGCATAACAGGACTGCTGTTGTTTGTTATCGTTACTATCATTTATTAAATTTTTTGAGGAAAATTCGTAACTGATAAAGGACAAAAAAAAAAGTGCACTGCAGTGGACGTTGTGTTCAGCATAACAGAATTGTTGTTTTGTTACTATTGTTATTTATTTTATTATTATTATTATTATTATTATTTTTACAAAATACGTAAGTCTGCCAAAGGAAATATAGCAAAAATTAAAGTCCACTGCAGTGGACGCTTGTTTTTAGTACAACAGAATTGTTGTAGTTATTTTAACTTAAATTATGTGTTTTTATTGTATTATTATTATTATTATCATTATTATTATTATTATTATTATTATTATTATTTTTTTTTTTACAAAATATGTTACTCCGATAAAAGAACCCGAGCAAAAACAAGTGTCAACTGCATAATTGTTGATGTTATTTTTACTATCAATATTTATTGTATTTATTTATTTGTACAAAATATTTAAGTCTGATAAAAGAAATATAGCAACAAAAAAAACAACGTCTACTTCAGTACATGTTTAGCATAACAGGACTGCTGTTGTTGTTATCGTTACTATGATATATTAAATTTTTTGGGGAAAATTCGTAACTGATAAAGGACAAAAAAAAAAAAGTGCACTGCAGTGGACGTTGTGTTCAGCACAACAGAATTGTTGTTTTGCTACTATTATATTTTTTTTTTGCATTATTATTATTAGTATTATTATTATTTACAAAATACATGAGTCTGCCAAAGGAAATATAGCAAAAATTAAAATCCACTGCAGTGGACGTTTGTTTTTAGTATAACAGAATTGTTGTAGTTATTTTAACTTAAATTATGTGTTTTTATTTTATTATTATTATTATTATTATTCTTTTTTACAAAATATGTTACTCCGATAAAGGAACCCGAGCAAAAACAAGTGTCAACTGCATAATTGTTGTTGTTATTGTTACTATCAATATTTATTGTATTTATTTATTTGTACACAATATTTAAGTCTGATAAAAGAAATATAGGAAAAAAACAACAACGTCTACTTCAGTACATGTTTAGCATAACAGGACTGCTGTTGTTTTTGTTATCGTTACTATGATTTATTTAATTTTTGGGGGGAAATTTGTAACTGATAAAGGACAACAACAAAAAAGTCCACTGCAGTGGACGTTTGTATTTAGCATAACAGAATTGTTGTTTTGTTACTATTATTATTTATTTTATTATTATCATTATTATTATTATTTTTTTACAAAATATATAAGTCTGCCAAAGGAAATATAGCTAAAAGTAAAGTCCACTGCAGTGGACGTTTGTTTTTAGTATATAACAGAATTGTTGTAGTTAGTGTAACTTAAATTATTTGTTTTTATTTTACTATTATTATTATTATATTTTTTTTTTTTGACAAAATATGTTACTCCGATAAAGGAACCAGAGCGTTTTTGCAGTGGGTCCCTAAAAACAGCAGAGTAATTCTGTCTAATAGAGGATATTTACTGGCAATTTTACATCAGATTCCTAAAAACAGCAGAACGAAGAGGATCTTTGACAGGGGTTTTTGCAGTAGGTCCTTAAAAAGCAGGACATGCGTGAAAAGACAGACGTTACCTTCTTGAGTTTGGTTTTTGGTGGGCTGAGCTGGCGGGTGCAGGTCTCTGTGGTGTCGGGTTTCCAGTCCAGGTGCTGACAGGGCAGCTCCAGCGCCCCCAGCGCCACCTCTCTCAGGCCGGAGAAGTCGCGGCCGTAGACGTCCAGTCTCAGCGTGCACCCCCGCAGCTCGTCCACAGAGCCCACTTGCAGGACCAAGCTCTGGCTCTGCATCTCCGGGTTGAGGCTGCTGCGTCGAGACACCACCCGCTGAGGCCCGGGGCAGACGGGCGGAAGGCTGGCCCGCACCGACACCCTGCTGCTGCGCCTCCGCCCGGCCCCCGACAGTCCCAGGATGTTGACCACCAGGGTGCCGGATGCCGAGTAGAGCAGGGAGAAGTGCAGCAAGCGGGCGGCCTTGGCGGGGACGGAGGACGCCGTGGAGCCGTACTGTGATGGCGAGGGCGCCTCCTGCTGCGTGGTCGCCAGAGTTTCCCCGCTCACGGTGCTGCGCCGACCCCTGGTCCAGCGGGATTTGGGGACCAGCTTAGTGAGGGACGGCAAAGACGCCCTGCTGGGACTGGAGCTGCCCCGGGACACGGATGGAAAAACCGGAGAGCTGAGGCGGCGCAGCGGGGACAAACTCTCGGGGGAGAGACTGACCGACCTGGTGGGGCTGGGGTCAAAGGGCAGATCGCTGAGGTCGTCCTCAGACGGGGAGGAGCTGCTTTTAGAGGACGTGAAGTCCAGCACGTCCCCGTCCAGCTCTTCGTACTGCTGCCTGACGGGCCGGGTGCACAACGCCGGGGTCAAGGTCACGGTGACCCGCTCGCCGGGACGAGGGAAGGCGCCGGACGCCTCCGCGTCCTCCGTGGGCGGGGCCTTCTTCCGGCGGCAGCAGAGAAGGACGGCGAGCACCAGGCAGTAGCAGACCACGGCCAGGAGCACGGCCAGCAGGACCTGCAGGTGGACTGGACACCGGCAGACTTGATTACGCAACATTAATCATCTTAACGAGCTCACGCAGGAAACAGCCTCGCATTCATCAAGCTTCAGACGCCAACGCATCAAATTTCCTGCCGGTGCCAAACTTTTGTGTGATTTGATTTAGACAACTGCTGACTCGAGTCGTAAACATCCAGCTTGCACTCTGGAAACCTGGCTTTTGTCACCCACCTTTAAACCGACTCCTATCCAAAGTAACACTAAGTAACAGTTGTGCAGTGTACTTTATCTTATCTTATCTTTATCTTGTCTTATCGTTAGTACAAGTGCATCAGAGAGTGCTTGTTAAAGGTCCAGACGCGTGCCAAGCAAGACTCAAAAATCGCAGCATAAAAGCTATCCTAACAAACTGTTATGTACACACGCATTATTTCTTGTTAGCGCTTGTTTTCTAGCATGAGTACAAGACCAGGGGGCACCCAGGGGGAGATGGGAGGTGTCCTGGCTGGTCCACCAGAAGGAGATGCGGGGTCACCATGGCAACCACTGTATTACCAAAAAAGTTGATACTTTTAGTCGTATAGGGGATCTTTTACCAGTGCTTTTGCAGTAGGGACTTAAAAACAGCAGAGTGCTTCTGTCAAGTAAAGGATCTTTGACTAGCGTTTAGCAGTACAGCAGTTCTTTAATAGCCGGAGAGAGCTCATGTCCTGTGGAGGATCTTTGAGATTTTGCAGTGGGTCCTTAAAATAGCAGGATGCTTCTGTCATATAAAATATCTTTGACTTGTATTTTTGCAGTGGGTCCTTAAAAACAGCA
The DNA here is from genome assembly GCF_033978785.1 of Entelurus aequoreus. Lineage (NCBI taxonomy): Eukaryota > Metazoa > Chordata > Actinopteri > Syngnathiformes > Syngnathidae > Entelurus > Entelurus aequoreus. Next base: position 16,027,944 of record NC_084732.1, read on the forward strand.
AGATGCTTCTGTCATATAAAAGATCTTTGACTTGTGTTTTTGCAGTGGGTTCTTAAAAACAGCAGGATGCTTCTGTCATATAAAATATCTTTGACTTGTGTTTTTGCAGTGGGTTCTTAAAAACAGCAGGATGCTTCTGTCATATAAAATATCTGTGACTTGTGTTTTTGCAGTGGGTTCTTAAAAACAGAAGAACTCTTCTGTCATATAAAAAATCTTTCACTTGTGTTTTTGCAGTGGGTCCTTAAAAACAGCAGGATGCTTCTGTCATATAAAATATCTTTGACTTGTGTTTTTGCAGTGGGTCCTTAAAAACAGCAGAATGCTTCTGTCATATAAAATATCTTTGACTTGTGTTTTTGCAGTGGGTCCTTAAAAACAGCAGAATGCTTCTGTCATATAAAATATCTTTGACTTGTGTTTTTGCAGTGGGTTCTTAAAAACAGCAGGATGCTTCTGTCATATAAAATATCTTTGACTTGTGTTTTTGCAGTGGGTCCTTAAAAACAGCAGAATGCTTCTGTCATATAAAATATCTTTGACTTGTGTTTTTGCAGTGGGTCCTTAAAAACAGCAGAATGCTTCTGTCATATAAAATATCTTTGACTTGTGTTTTTGCAGTGGGTTCTTAAAAACAGCAGGATGCTTCTGTCATATAAAATATCTTTGACTTTTGTTTTCGCAGTGGGTTCTTAAAAACAGAAGAACTCTTCTGTCATATAAAAAATCTTTGACTTGTGTTTTTGCAGTGGGTCCTTAAAAACAGCAGGATGCTTCTGTCATATTAAATATCTTTGACTTGTGTTTTTGCAGTGGGTCCTTAAAAACAGCAGGATGCTTCATGTCATATAAAAGATCTTTGACTTGTGTTTTTGCAGTGGGTCCTTAAAAACTGCAGGATGCTTCTGTCATATAAAAGATCTTTGACTTGTGTTTTCGCAGTGGGTCCTTAAAAACAGCAGGATGCTTCCGTCATATAAAAGATCTTTGACTTGTGTTTTCGCAGTGGGTCCTTAAAAACAGCAGGATGCTTCTGTCATATAAAATATCTTTGACTTGTGTTTTTGCAGTGGGTCCTTAAAAACAGCAGAATGCTTCTGTCATATAAAATATCTTTGACTTGTGCTTTTGCAGTGGGTCCTTAAAAACAGCAGAATGCTTCTGTCATATAAAATATCTTTGACTTGTGTTTTCGCAGTGGGTCCTTAAAAACAGCAGAATGCTTCTGTCATATAAAATATCTTTGACTTGTGTTTTTGCAGTGGGTCCTTAAAAACAGCAGGATGCTTCTGTCATATAAAATATCTTTGACTTGTGTTTTCGCAGTGGGTCCTTAAAAACAGCAGGATGCTTCTGTCATATAAAATATCTTTGACTTGTGTTTTTGCAGTGGGTCCTTAAAAACAGCAGGATGCTTCTGTCATATAAAAGATCTTTGACTTGTGTTTTTGCAGTGGGTCCTTAAAAACAGCAGGATGCTTCTGTCATATAAAAGATCTTTGACTTGTGTTTTTGCAGTGGGTCCTTAAAAATAGCAGGATGCTTCTGTCATATAAAAGATCTTTGACTTGTGTTTTTGCAGTGGGTCCTTAAAAACAGCAGGATGCTTCTGTCATATAAAAGATCTTTGACTTGTGTTTTTGCAGTGGGTCCTTAAAAATAGCAGGATGCTTCTGTCATATAAAATATCTTTGACTTGTGTTTTTGCAGTGGGTCCTTAAAAACAGCAGGATGCTTCTGTCATATAAAATATCTTTGACTTGTGTTTTTGCAGTGGGTCCTTAAAAACTGCAGGATGCTTCTGTCATATAAAAGATCTTTGACTTGTGTTTTTGCAGTGGGTCCTTAAAAACAGCAGGATGCTTCTGTCATATAAAATATCTTTGACTTGTGTTTTCGCAGTGGGTCCTTAAAAACAGCAGGATGCTTCTGTCATATAAAATATCTTTGACTTGTGTTTTTGCAGTGGGTCCTTAAAAACAGCAGGATGCTTCTGTCATATAAAAGATCTTTGACTTGTGTTTTTGCAGTGGGTCCTTAAAAACAGCAGGATGCTTCTGTCATATAAAAGATCTTTGACTTGTGTTTTTGCAGTGGGTCCTTAAAAATAGCAGGATGCTTCTGTCATATAAAATATCTTTGACTTGTGTTTTTGCAGTGGGTCCTTAAAAACAGCAGGATGCTTCTGTCATATGAAATATCTTTGACTTGTGTTTTTGCAGTGGGTCCTTAAAAACAGCAGGATGCTTCTGTCATATGAAATATCTTTGACTTGTGTTTTTGCAGTGGGTCCTTAAAAACAGCAGGATGCTTCTGTCATATAAAAGATCTTTGACTTGTGTTTTTGCAGTGGGTTCTTAAAAACAGCAAGATGCTTCATGTCATATAAAAGATCTTTGACTTGTGTTTTTGCAGTGGGCTCTTAAAAACAGCAGGATGCTTCATGTCATATAAAAGATCTTTGACTTGTGTTTTTGCAGTGGGCTCTTAAAATAGCAGGATGCTTCATGTCATATAAAAGATCTTTGATTTGTGTTTTTGCAGTGGGCTCTTAAAAACAGCAGGATGCTTCATGTCATATAAAAGATCTTTGACTTGTGTTTTTGCAGTGGGCTCTTAAAATAGCAGGATGCTTCATGTCATATAAAAGATCTTTGACTTGTGTTTTTGCAGTGGGCTCTTAAAAACAGCAGGATGCTTCATGTCATATAAAATATCTTTGACTTGTGTTTTCGCAGTGGGTCCTTAAAAACAGCAGGATGCTTCTGTCATATAAAAGATCTTTGACTTGTGTTTTTGCAGTGGGTCCTTAAAAACAGCAGGATGCTTCTGTCATATAAAAGATCTTTGACTTGTGTTTTTGCAGTGGGTCCTTAAAAACAGCAGAATGCTTCTGTCATATAAAATATCTTTGACTTGTGTTTTTGCAGTGGGTTCTTAAAAACAGCAGGATGCTTCTGTCATATAAAATATCTTTGACTTGTGTTTTTGCAGTGGGTCCTTAAAAACAGCAGGATGCTTCTGTCATATAAAATATCTTTGACTTGTGTTTTCGCAGTGGGTCCTTAAAAACAGCAGAATGCTTCTGTTATATAAAAGATCTTTGACTTGTGTTTTTGCAGTGGGTCCTTAAAAACTGCAGAATGCTTCTGTCATATTAAATATCTTTGACTTGTGTTTTTGCAGTGGGTCCTTAAAAACAGCAGGATGCTTCTGTCATATAAAATATCTTTGACTTGTGTTTTTGCAGTGGGTCCTTAAAAACAGCAGGATGCTTCTGTTATATAAAAGATCTTTGACTTGTGTTTTTGCAGTGGGTCCTTAAAAATAGTAGGATGCTTCTGGCATATAAAAGCTCTTTGACTTGTACTTTTGCAGTGGGTCCTTAAAAACAGAAGAACGCTTCTGTCATATAAAATATCTTTGACTTGTGTTTTTGCAGTGGGTCCTTAAAAACAGCAGGATGCTTCTGTTACTTAGAGCATTTTTGATGATCTCTTATTTAATGGCAAATTCATGAAAACTGCATAGCTCTCCTCTCGTGTAGGATCTTGGCCTGTCCTTTAAAAAAAAAGCACAGCGCTCCCGTCATTTGGAGGATCTTGGACTAATGTTTTTGCAGTAGATCCTAAAAACCTGCAGAACATTCCGTCATGTATTGGGTGTTTGATTAGTGTTCTTTCAGTAGTTTACTAAAAACAGCAGAAGGATCTTTGACTGGTGTTTTTACAGTAAGTCCCAGCAGGAAGGTCCTGTCATATAGAGAATATTTGACTAGTGTTTTACAGCATTTCCTAAAAACAGCAAGAGGGTTCTGTTATATAGAAGATCTTTGGCTAGTGTTTTTACAGTAGTTCCCAAACACATTAGAAGGGTCTTCTTACAGTATATAGAGGATCTTTGACTAGTGTTTTTAGACTAGGTTCTGAAAACAGCAGGAGGGTCCTGTTAGATAGAGGATCTTTGAGTAGTGTTTTTTGACTATTTCCTAAAAACAGCAAGAGGGTCCTGTCATATAGACGATCTTGAACTTAAGTTTTTTTGCAGTAGGTCCTTAACAACAGCAGGAGGGTCTTGTTATAATGAGGATCTTTGATTAGTGTTTTTAGAGTAGTTTCTAAAAACATCAGATGGGCACTGTTATATAGAGGATCTTGAACTTAAGTGCTTTGCAGCAGATCCTTAAAACAGAAAAAGGCTCCTCTTATAGAGAGGATCTTTGAGTTGTGTTTTTAGACTAGTTTCTAAAAACAGCCAGGGGGTCCTGTCATACAGAAGATCTTTGACTAGTGTTTTTAGACCAGGTTCTAAACACTGGAGTAGGGTCCTGATACATAGATGATTTTTGACTAAAGTTTTTAGACTAGTTCCAAAAACAGCAAGAGGGTCCTGTTAGAAAGAGGATCTTTGACTAATGTTTTTACAGTAGTTCCGAAAAACAACAGGAGGGTCCTGTTATATAAAAGATCTTTGAGTAGTGTTTTTGACTGGTTCCTAAAAACAGGAAGAAGGTCATAGAGAGGATCTTGGACTTAAGTTTTTTTTGCAGTAGGTCCTTAATAACAGCAGGATGGTGTTGTTATAACGAGGATCTTTGACTAGTGTTTTTAGACTAGTGTCTAAAAACATCAGATGGGTCCTGTCATATAGAGGATCTTGGACTTAAGTGTGTTTAGACTAGGTTATAAAAACAGCAGGAGGGTCGTCTTATATAGGGGATATTTTACTAGTGTTTTTAGACTAGGTTCTAAAAAGAGCAGGAGGGTCCTGTCATATAGAGGATCTTGGACTTATTTTTATTTTTTTTACAGTAGGTCCTTAACGACAGCAGAAGGGGCTTATTATGATGATCTTTGGCGAGCGTTTTTAGACTAGTTTCTAAAAGCATTACATGTTATATAGAGGATCTTGAACTTAAGTGTTTTTCAGTATGTCCTTAAAACAGCAGGAGGGTCCTGTTACAATGAGGATCTTTGACTAGTGTTTTTAGACTAGATTCTAAAAAGAGCAGGAGGGTCCTGTCATATAGAGGATCTTATTTTTTTTGCAGTAGGTCCTTAACGACAGCAGAAGGGTCTAGTTATGAGGATCTTTGACGAGCGTTTTTAGACTAGTTTCTAAAAGCATTAGATGTTACCTTTTATATAGAGGATCTTGAACTTAAGTGTTTTTCAGTATGTCCTTAAAACAGCTGGAGGGTCCTGTTACAATGAGGATCTTTGACTAGTGTTTTTACAGTAGTTCCGAAAAACAACAGGAGGGTCCTGTTATATAAAAGATCTTTGAGTAGTGTTTTTGACTGGTTCCTAAAAACAGGAAGAAGGTCATAGAGAGGATCTTGGACTTACGTTTTTTTTGCAGTAGGTCCTTAATAACAGCAGGATGGTGTTGTTATAACGAGGATCTTTGACTAGTGTTTTTAGACTAGTGTCTAAAAACATCAGATGGGTCCTGTCATATAGAGGATCTTGGACTTAAGTGTGTTTAGACTAGGTTCTAAAAACAGCAGGAGGGTCCTCTTATATAGAGGATCTTTGACTAGTGTTTTTAGACTAGGTTCTAAAAAGAGCAGGAGGGTCCTGTCATATAGAGGATCTTGGACTTATTTTTATTTTTTTTACAGTAGGTCCTTAACGACAGCAGAAGGGGCTTGTTATGATGATCTTTGGCGAGCGTTTTTAGACTAGTTTCTAAAAGCATTACATGTTATATAGAGGATCTTGAACTTAAGTGTTTTTCAGTATGTCCTTAAAACAGCAGGAGGGTCCTGTTACAATGAGGATCTTTGACTAGTGTTTTTAGACTAGGTTCTAAAAAGAGCAGGAGGGTCCTGTCATATAGAGGATCTTATTTTTTTTTGCGGTAGGTCCTTAACGACAGCAGAAGGGTCTTGTTATGAGGATCTTTGACGAGCGTTTTTAGACTAGTTTCTAAAAGCATTAGATGTTACCTTTTATATAGAGGATCTTGAACTTAAGTGTTTTTCAGTATGTCCTTAAAACAGCTGGAGGGTCCTGTTACAATGAGGATCTTTGACTAGTGTTTTTAGACTAGTTTCTAAAAATAGCAGGGGGGGTGGGGGGGTTTATATTTTACAGGATATTTTACTAGTGTTTTTACAGTAAATCCTTAAAAACAGCAACGTTCTTATCAAATACAGGCTCTTTGACTTGCATTTTTGCTGTCGAGCTTTCAAAGCAGGAAATATCTTATGTTGTATACAGGATCTTTGACCAGCGTTTCAGCAAAACAATAAAACTCTTCTGTCCGTTAGACGAGCTTGGACCAGTGTTTTCGCGGCAGATCCTTAAAAACCGCAGCGCACTCCTGTCACGGAGAGGATCTTTGACGTGGCCACATATTTTCAAGCATGAGTAAAGACCCGTAGGACAGGTGTCCTGGCTGGTCCAGCAATATTTGGACCGCTGACAGAAGGTGATGCGGGGTCACCATGGCAACCACAGAGACACTATATCCTCTCCATGACAAGCAAGTGAAGCATTGGCATGATTAAGAAGACACTATTATTACTTATTGTAGCTTTATTTAAATATTATTCCTGTTTCCAGAGTTTGGATGGAATTTTATTTATTTGTACTCCATTTGGGACACAAGCAAAGTGTTCTAGCAGCACAAAGCATGCCCGTCATGCAATGATGACCCGAGGAACAAGTCAAGAAAGCAGAACATTCAATATTTGTGTTGGCTCAAAAAACAAAACGGTGCAGAAAAAATGTCCGAAAGAGACGAGTCCTTACCTGCCAGGACGTACTGCGACATGTCGGCGGTGGGCTTCTTTGCAGCGCGAGGAGTCAGAGTGAGCGCACCATGCTCACTAGTGCGCACGCAGCGGCTCACTGAGCGTTTACTCCCCGCACCGACGTGCATCAAGTCAGCATCCACACTTCCTGTCTGCGACCATGTGTCTTCGTCTCTTCACTCATTCCCAAACATCTTCACATGACTCATCTCTCCGCTTGTGCAGGTGTGCCGAGTGAGTGTCGATGAAGGGTTAAAGTCAAGAGCATCCTGGGATGGCACTGTGCAGGTACATGCATTTTGTTTATGCTCCTAAAAACAGCACAGCACTCCTGTCACTTAGCGGATCTTTGACTCCCGCTTTGGGTGTGGGTCCTTAAAAACAGCAGATTATTCCTGTCTTATAGAGGATCTTTGGCTTACGTTTTTGCCGTAGGTCCTTAAAAACAGCAGAGTATTCCTGTCTTATAGAGGATCTTTGGCTTACGTTTTTGCCGTAGGTCCTTAAAAACAGCAGAGTATTCCTGTCTTATAGAGGATCTTTGGCTTATGATTTTTTTGCCGTAGGTCCTTAAAAACAGCAGACTGCTGTCAAAATAAGGATCTTTGACTTGGGTTTTTGCAGTTGTCAAAAATGGCACAGTTTGCACATGCTGTCTTATAAATGATCTTTGACAGGTCTTTTGAAAGTCGGTCCTTAAAAACAACATAGCAATCCTGACACATAGAGAATCTTTGACTGTGGTTTTTGGTAAATGGGTAATACTTGTATTGCTCAAAGTGCTTTGGCACTATTTCCACATTCACCCATTCACACACTGGTGGCGGGAGGTGCCATGCAAGGCGCTAACCACGACCCATCAGGAGCAAGGGTGAAGTGTCTTGCTCAAGGACACAACGGACGTGACTAGGGTGGTAGAAGCCGGGGATCGAACCAGGAACCCTCAGGTTGCTGGTATGGCCACTCTCTCAACGGTCGTCTTTCCCATAGGTCCTTAAAAACAGCAGAGTTCCTTTTTTTATAGAGGATCTTTGGTTGGAGTTTTTCCAGAGTTCCTTAAAAACAGCAGAGTTTGTGTCCTATAGAGGATCTTTGACTGGGGGTTTATATATATGTTTTGCTGTAGGTTCTTACTATACAACATTGTGCTCCTGTCGCAGGGCCGTCCCGTGGCATAGGCCGTATAGGCAAATGCTAAGGGTGCCGTCCATCAGGGGGCGCCACGCCAGTGCCACAAATGTTGGAGAAAAAAAAAAAAAAGTTGGTACTATTATTTTTAAATACAAGAAATAATCCCACTTTAATTAAAATACAAAGTAAAGCCTATTTAATAGAAATATTATTTGCTACAACATTACACCCCCCCCCCTCCCCCCGCACACTGCGCCCCCTCCCTTCCGTATCATGACTTATTTTGGACGTCACCACATCAAAAAATCAACACAAGATGTCAAAACGGACAAAACTGTCAGGTGCCCAGGGAAGAAAAAAGAGAAAAGAAGAGGAGGAGAAACGAGAAAAAGACAGAGGTAGCAGGTAGGTAACGTTAGCCTACATGAAATTATTTGTCTGTTACAGAATGTGATAGTAACCTGTCTTTTTAGCATTAAGCTAATGTTACATGATTCTGCAATTGCTAATCAATAAATAGCTAGTTCTGTTTTAACGTCGGGTTAATATTGTGGAGGGGGCTAAATTGTTATGGAAAATAATAATGTAACGTTAGGTAATTACAGGAGTCCCACCTTACATTCCTCAGGGACATTTGTATTAGATCTTTTAAGCAGGTGTTTTTTGTTTACATTGTATATTGCCTTCTGGTTAGCTAATGTTTGCCCTGCAGGTAATAGTCACTTTATATATTAGGTAAAGTTGTAAGCCTAGTTGTTAAAGTGCACACCATTAATGTTAATTAAGCAATATCACATGAGAGGGAATGCTGTTTTTTAATTTGAGCACTGCTGTGATTCGGTTAAAGATAATCATAACATAACATTCTCATATAGTATGTTAATTTGCTTTCTTTAAGTAAAAAAAAAGGTCAAAGACAAAGCTATTCGGTTTCTTGTGAGTATATACACTTCACTGCCGATATGGGGGGGGCACCACCTAAAATCTTGCCTAGGGCGCCAGATTGGTTAGGGCCAGGCCTGTCCTGTCGTACACAAGATCTTTGACTTGGGTTTTTGCAGTTGTCAAAAATGGCACAGTTTGCACATGCTGTCTTATAAATGATCTTTGACAGGTCTTTTGAAAGTCGGTCCTTAAAAACAACATAGCAATCCTGACACATAGAGGATCTTTGACTATGGTTTTTGCCATAGGTCCTTAAAAACAGCAGACTGCTGTCAAAATAAGGATCTTTGACTTGGGTTTTTGCAGTTGTCAAAAATGGCACAGTTTCATTTACATGATCTTTGATTTGTGTTTTTGCAGCAGGTCGTTAAAAAACGTCAGACAGTTTCTGTTTCTTAGTATACAGCATTGTGCTTCTGTCATATATACAGGATCTTTGACTTGGGTTTTTGCAATAGTCAAAAATGGCACAGTTTGCACATGCTGTCTTATAAATTATCTTTAAAAGGTCTTTTGGAAGTCGATCCTTAAAAAAACATAGCACTCCTGTCACACAGAGGATCTTTGACTAGGGTTTTTGCAATAGGTCCTTAAAAAACAGCAGAGTTCCTGTCTTATAGTGGATCTTTGATTTGGGTTTTTGCGCTAGGTTCTTAGTATACAGCATTGTGCTTCTGTCATACACAAAATCTTTGACTTGGGTTTTTGCAGTTGTCAAAAATGGCACAGTTTGCACATTGCACATTAGACTTAGACGTCTGCTGTCTTATAAAAGATCTTTGACAGGTCTTTCAAAAGTTGGTCCTTAAAAACAACATAGCACTCTTGACACAGAGAATCTTTGACTATGGTTTTTGCCATAGGTCCTTACAAACAACAGACTGCTGTTAAAATAAGGATCTTTGACTTGGGTTTTGCAGTTGTCAAAAATGGCACAGTTTGCACATGCTGTCTTATAAATTATCTTTGACGGGTCTTTTGAAAATCGGTCCTTAAAAACAACATAGCAATCCTGACACATAGAGAATTTTTTGACTATGATTTTTGCCATAGATCCTTAATAACAGCACAGTTCCTGTCTAATAGTGGATCTTCGTCTTGGGTTATTCCAGAGGTCCTTAAAAACAGCAGAGTTCCTGTCTTATAGTGGATCTCTGACTGGGAGTTTTCCAGAGGTCCTTAAAAACAGCAGAATTTCTCTTTTATAGAGCATTGTGCTCCATTTTCCTGGAAAATCTCAAAAAAAGGCATTGTGCTCCTTTCATATACATGATCTTTGATTTGTGTTTTTGCAGCAGGTCATATATACAGGATCTTTGACTTGGGTTTTTGCAATAGTCAAAAAAGGCACAGTTTGCACATGCTGTCTTATAAATGATCTTTGACAGGTCTTTTGGAAGTCGATCATTAAAAACAACATAGCCCTCCTGTCACACAGAGGATCTTTGACTAGGGTTTTTGCCATAGGTCCTTAAAAAACAGCAGAGTTCCTGTCTTATAGTGGATCTTTGATTTGGGTTTTTGCGCTAGGTTCTTAGTATACAGCATTGTGCTTCTGTCATACACAAAATCTTTGACTTGGGTTTTTGCAGTTGTCAAAAATGGTACAGTTTGCACATTGCACATTAGACTTAGACTTCTGCTGTCTTATAAAAGATCTGTGACAGGTCTTTCAAAAGTTGGTCCTTAAAAACAACATAGCACTCTTGACACAAGAGAATCTTTGACTATGGTTTTTGCCATAGGTCCTTACAAACAACAGACTGCTGTTAAAATAAGGATCTTTGACTTGGGTTTTTGCAGTTGTCAAAAATGGCACAGTTTGCACATGCTGTCTTATAAATTATATTTGACAGGTCTTTTGAAAGTCGGTCCTTAAAAACAACATAGCAATCCTGACACATAGAGAATCATCGACTGTGATTTTTGCCATAGATCCTTAAGAACAGCAGAGTTCCTGTCTAATAGTGGATCTTCGTCTTGGGTTATTCCAGAGGTCCTTAAAAACAGCCGAGTTCCTGTCTTATAGTGGATCTCTGACTGGGAGTTTTCCAGAGGTCCTTAAAAACAGCAGAATTTCTCTTTTATAGAGCATTGTGCTCCATTTTCCTGGTAAATCCTCAAAAAAAGGCAATGTGCTCCTTTCATATACATGATCTTTGATTTGTGTTTTTGCAGCAGGTCGTTAAAAAACGTCAGACAGTTTCTGTTTCTTAGTATACAGCATTGTGCTTCTGTCATATATACAGGATCTTTGACTTGGGTTTTTGCAATAGTCAAAAATGGCACAGTTTGCACATGCTGTCTTATAAATGATCTTTGACAGGTCTTTTGGAAGTCGATCCTTAAAAACAACATAGCCCTCCTGTCACACAGAGGATCTTTGACTAGGGTTTTTGCCATGAGTCCTTAAAAAACAGCAGAGTTCCTATCTTATAGTGGATCTTTTATTTGGGTTTTTGCGCTAGGTTCTTAGTATACAGCATTGTGCTTCTGTCATACACAAAATCTTTGACTTGGGTTTTGGCAGTTGTCAAAAATGGCACAGTTTGCACATTGCACATTAGACTTAGACTTCTGCTGTCTTATAAAAGATCTTTGACAGGTCTTTCAAAAGTTGGTCCTTAAAAACAAAATAGCACTCTCGACACAGAGAATCTTTGACTATGGTTTTTGCCATAGGTCCTTACAAACAACAGACTGCTGTTAAAATAAGGATCTTTGACTTGGGTTTTTGCAGTTGTCAAAAATGGCACAGTTTGCACATGCTGTCTTATAAATGATCTTTGACGGGTCTTTTGAAAATCGGTCCTTAAAAACAACATAGCAATCCTGACACATAGAGAATTTTTTGACTATGATTTTTGCCATAGATTCTTAATAACAGCAGAGTTCCTGTCTAATAGTGGATCTTCGTCTTGGGTTATTCCAGAGGTCCTTAAAAACAGCAGAGTTCCTGTCTTATAGTGGATCTCTGACTGGGAGTTTTCCAGAGGTCCTTAAAAACAGCAGAATTTCTCTTTTATAGAGCATTGTGCTCCATTTTCCTGGTAAATCCTCAAAAAAAGGCAATGTGCTCCTTTCATATACATGATCTTTGATTTGTGTTTTTGCAGCAGGTCGTTAAAAAACGTCAGACAGTTTCTGTTTCTTAGTATACAGCATTGTACTTCTGTCATATATACAGGATCTTTGACTTGGGTTTTTGCAATAGTCAAAAATGGCACAGTTTGCACATGCTGTCTTTTAAATGATCTTTGACAGGTCTTTTGGAAGTCGATCATTAAAAACAACATAGCCCTCCTGTCACACAGAGGATCTTTGACTAGGGTTTTTGCCATAGGTCCTTAAAAAACAGCAGAGTTCCTGTCTTATAGTGGATCTTTGATTTGGGTTTTTGCGCTAGGTTCTTAGTATACAGCATTGTGCTTCTGTCATAAAATAAGGATCTTTGACTTGGGTTTTTGCAGTTGTCAAAAATGGCACAGTTTGCACATGCTGTCTTATAAAAGATCTTTGACAGGTCTTTTAAAAGTCGGTCCTTAAAAATAACATAGCACTCTTGACACAGAGAATCTTTGACTATGGTTTTTGCCGTAGGTCCTTAAAAACAGCAGACTGCTGTTAAAATAAGGATCTTTGACTTGGGTTTTTGCAGTTGTCAAAAATGGCACAGTTTGCACATGCTGTCTTATAAATTTCCATTGACAGGTCTTTTGAAAGTCGGTCCTTAAAAACAACATAGCAATCCTGACACATAGAGAATCTTAGACTGTGGTTTTTGGTAAATGGGTTATACTTGTATAGCGCTTTTCCACCTCCAAGGCGCTCAAAGCGCTTTGACACTATTTCCACATTCACCCATTCACACACTGATGGCGGGAGGTGCCATGCAAGGCGTTAACCACGACCCATCAGGAGCAAGAGTGAAGTGTCTTGCTCAAGGACACAACGGACGTGACTAGGGTGGTAGAAGCCGGGGGTTCGAACCAGGAAACCTCAGGTTGCTGGTACGGCCACTCTCTTAACTGCGCCACGCCGTCCTCTTTGCCATAAGTCCTTAAAAACAGCAGAGTTCCTGTCTTATAGAGCAGTGGTCCCCAACCACCGGGCCGCGGACCGGTACGATTGGTACCGGACCGCACAAGAAATTAAAAAAAATATATATATATTTATATATATTTTTTTATTTTTTTATTTTTATTTTTATTTTTATTAAATCAACATAAAAAACACAATATATACATTATATATCAATATAGATCAATACAGTCTGCAGGGATACAGTCCGTAAGCACACATGATTGTATTTCTTTATGAAAAAAGAAAAAAAAAAAAAAGAAAACGAATTTTGAGAAAAAAAGTGTCTGGGGGCCGGTATATCTATCTATCTATCTATCTATAGATAAAAGCTAAAAACGTTATGACAGACCGCCTTAAAAAACGGAATGGAATTTAAATTTTTTTTACTGAATGAGACACCAAGAATGTACATGAAAATAAAGAATGTGGGATTTACAATATTAACTATGAAGGATAAAACACTGAATATTGACAACATATCAACGTCACACCCCCTCTCCATCCACATATTTTACAATCTAGCAAAACGCAACAAAAATGCAACAAACACAGCGAAATATGAACGCGAAGGGTCACTAAAGGCCTACTGAAACCCACTACTACCGACCACGCAGTCTGATAGTTTATATATCAATGATGAAATCTTAACATTGCAACACATGCCAATACGGCCGGGTTAACTTATAAAGTGCAATTTTAAATTTCACGGCAAACTTCACAACGTTTCGATATGATGACGTTTGCGCGTGACGTCAACTGTTGAAGCGGAAGTATTCGGACCCATTGAATCCAATACAAAAAGCTCTGTTTTCATCTCATAATTCCACAGTATTCTGGACATCTGTGTTGGTGAATCTTTTGCAATTTGTTTAATGAACAATGAAGACTGCAAAGAATAAAGTTGTAGGTGGGATCGGTGTATTAGCGGCTGGCTGTAGCAACACAACCAGGAGGACTTTGAGGATAGCAGACGCGCTAGCCGAACTACCTCACCTTGACTTCCTCCGTCTCCGGGCCGCCGACCGCATCGGTGATCGGGTGAAGTCCTTCGTCGTACCGTCGATCGCTGGAACGCATGTGAGCCCGGGTCGTGATGAGCAGATGAGAGCTGGCGTAGGTGCAGAGCTAATGTTTTTAGCATAGCTCTGTTGAGGTTCTGTAGCTAAGATAGCTTCAATGGCGTCGTTAGCAACAGCATTGCTAAGCTTTGCCAAGCTGGAAAGCATTAACCGTGTAGTTACATGTCCAGTGTTTGGTAGTATTGTTGATCTTCTGTCTATCCTTCCAGTCAGGGGCGTATTTGTTTTGTTTCTATATGCAGTTAAGCCCGATGCTATCACGTTAGCTCAGTAGCTAAAGTGCTTCACCGATGTATTGTCGTGGAGATAAAAGTCACTGTGAATGTCCATTTCGCGTTCTCGACTCTCATTTTCAAGAGGATATAGTATCCGAGGGGGTTTAAAATACAAATCCGTGATCCACAATAGAAAAAGGAGAGAGTGTGGAATCCAATGAGCCAGCTTGTACCTAAGTTACGGTCAGAGCGAAAAAAGATACATCCTGCACTGCACGCTAGTCCTTCAATTTCACGTTCCTCATCCACGAATCTTTCATCCTCGCTCAAATTAATGGGGTAATCGTCGCTTTCTCGGTCCGAATCGCTCTCGCTGCTGGTGTAAACAATGGGGAAATGTGAGCAGCCCTTCCTCCGGTGACGTCACGCTACTTCCGGTACAGGCAAGGCTTTTTTTTATCAGAGACCAAAAGTTGCGAACTTTATCGTCGTTGTTCTATACTAAATCCTTTCAGCAAAAATATGGCAATATCGCGAAATGATCAAGTATGACACATAGAATGGATCTGCTATCCCCGTTTAAATAAAAAAAAATCATTTCAGTAGGCCTCTAAGCTTCAGAACTTTGTTGTAAAAATCTCCTTCCGCGTCTGTCCCTGACACCCACATTTCAGGCTCTGGAAACACTCTGTGGAAACGCTCCCCACCCACACTGCTTGATGCCTCATCACTTAGATGACCATAGTAATTAATTAGATGACCATAGTAATTAATTAGATGACCATAGTGGGTCGTACTTGTACTGCTGCCATCACAAAGAGGGTCTTTGACTGGTGTTTTAGAAGTACGTCATTGAAAACAACACAGAGGTCATGTTACACACAGGATCTTTGACTCCTACTCTTACTCTCTATCTCTACTCTCAAACATGGAGGTGTAAAAATTCTCCAACATGTAGGTGTAAATATCATGCTGTGGTGATGTTTTGGTTAGACTAAACCTACCATGCTGCTTTGTGCACAGCTGTAATACCTACACGATTAGCAGGGATCAAATGCTTTTTTTTTAGTCCTGCAATTTCACACAGGAACTTGTATGTCAACATTTAAACCGAGGAAGTGAGACTGCATCAGTATCTTGTATACGGTCAAGGATCCTACCTCTTGGATGAAATGAGCTCTGCTTCTTACATCTTCTTTTCACGCGTCAGAGTGTTTATATGTGATGTACTTCAGTGTAACGCAGTCAAATAAAATATCAATCAATCAATCAATCAATGTTTATTTATATAGCCCTAAATCACAAGTGTCTCAAAGGGCTGTACAAGCCACAACGACATCCTCGGTGCAGAGCCCACATACGGGCAAGGAAAACTCACCCCAGTGGGACGTCAATGTGAATGACTATGAGAAACCTTGGAGAGGACCGCATATGTGGGTAACCCCCCATATAAAACACATCCAAACCATGAGGCTAATGGGGGCATGTGTTGTTTCATCCTGGACAATATGCATGACAAATTAGTGCTTTGTTTTAAAGATGTGCTATTTGGTTTTACACAGTATGAGAAAAAAATTGAAAAGGAATTTTACCTGTGCAACCTCATTATACTGTTGGATAAATGTTGTATTCAGAAATGTAAGTTTCTCAATACCCGACCTGTTTTTTGTGCCTTTAAATAAGAATTAGACATTTACTTTAAAACGCTTTCTACCTCTAACAACCAAAAAGCTGTGAAAACTATGATGCTGTGCTCCAAATTTGGATTATTTACGGAACTTGTGTGAGCCCATGGCTTTACACACACGTGTATATATATACTGTATGTATATATATATATATATATATATACACATATTGCATTCTTCTTTAGTTGCCTTATTGAGTTTACAACCCCCTGGCGCTGTTTTGTACTTGTTATTATTATTATTTCTTTAAATTGTATGTAAATGTTGAATATTATAAATAAAGGTTTTGAAAAAAAAATTAAAAAAATTAAAAAAAATGTATTCCTGCAAAATGTGAAGGATCCTACCTCTTGGATGAAATGAGCTCTGCTTCTTATATCTTCTTTTCACGCGTCAGAGTGTTTATATGTGATGTACTTCAGTGTAACGCAATCAAATAAAATATAAAACACATCCAAATCATGAGGCTAATGGGGGCATGTGTTGTTTCATCCTGGACAATATGCATGACAAATTAGTGCTTTGTTTTAAAGATGTGCTATTTGGTTTTACACAGTATGAGAAAACATTTTAAAAGGAATTTTACCTGTGCAACTTCATTATACTGTTGGATACATTTTATATTCACAAATGTAAGTTTCTCAATACCCGACCTGTTTTTTGTGCCTTTAAATAAGAATTAGAAATTTACTTTAAAACGCCACATCGAGAGGAGCCAGATGAGGTGGTTCGGGCATCTGGTCAGGATGCCACCCGAACGCCTCCCTAGGGAGGTGTTTAGGGCACGTCCGACCGGTAGGAGGCCACGGGGAAGACCCAGGACACGTTGGGAAGACTATGTCTCCCGGCTGGCCTGGGAACGCCTCGGGATCCCCCGGGAGGAGCTGGACGAAGTGGCTGGGGAGAGGGAAGTCTGGGCTTCCCTGCTTAAGCTGCTGCCCCCGCGACCCGACCTCGGATAAGCGGAAGAAGATGGATGGATGGATGGACTTTAAAACGCTTTCTACCTCTAACAACCAAAAAGCTGTGAAAACTATGATGCTGTGCTCCAAATTTGGATTATTTACAGAACTTGTGTGAGCCTATGACTTTACACACACACACACACACACACACACACACACACACACACACACACACACACACACACACACACACACACACACACACACACACACACACAAACACACACACACACACACACACACACACACACACACACACACACACACACACACACACACACAGTGAGCCTATGACTTTACACACACACACACACACACACACACGCACAAACATATGTATATATATATTGCATTCTACTTAAGTTGCTTTATTGAGTTTACAACCCCCTGGCGCTGTTTTGTACTGTTTCTGTACTTGTTTTGATAATTATTATTTCTTTAAATTGTATGTAAATGTTGAATATTATAAATAAAGGTTTTGAAAATAAAAAACAAACAAAATTTTTTTTTTTATTTCTGCAATTTCACACAGGAACTTGGTAATGTCAACATTTAAACCGAGGAAGTGAGACTGCATCTGCATCTTATCAAAGGTCAAGGATCCTACCTCTTGGATGAAATGAACTCTGCTTCTTACATCTTCTTTTCACGCGTCAGAGTGTTTATATGTGATGTACTTCAGTGTAACTCAGTCAAATAAAAATGTTAAAACACAGCCAAACCATGAGGCTAATGTGGGAACGTGTGCCACCTGCTGGCCAAAAAAAACTATATATATATATATGATTGTATATATATATATATATATATATACATTTTTTAAATATAAATTATTTTTTGTATACATGTACATTTTCTTCCTCTTTTTTCCGTTGTTGTTTTGTTCGCCACAGTCTAGAGTCTTGTCTTGTGATTGGCGTGAGTATTTCCTGTTTGTGTTGACGACCACGTCTCTCATTTCAGTGACTTCTTGATGCCTTTCTATCAACATGGACCACATTCCAAGCGTGTTTTATTTCCACGTCTTCCATTTTTGGCTCCTCTCCAGTGGGACTCGACTGGACTCGACGCTTTCCCCGAGGATGGTTTTCACTCACGAAGGTACCAAAGTCGTTTGAGGAAATAAGATAAAAGTCTTTTAAAGTCGTCGGAGTTGTATACTATAATACTAAATAACGTTTTTCATAGTATAATTCATAGTAAAAGTCAGATTAAATATTTTTTAACTAGTTAATCTCTTAAACCAGGTGTGTTCAATTTGTGTCCCATTTACGGATTAAAATATTAAATGTCCATCCATCAATTCATTTTACTACCGCTTGGCCCACATGTCTATTTTAACATATAAAAAATACTAATATATATATATATATATATATATATATATATATATATATATATATATATATATATATATATATATATATATATATATATATATATATATATATATATATATATATATATATATATATTTCATTTCATTTCATTCATGTTTATTTCGAATATGTAGACAAAACAAAAACAACAAATTTTGAAAAAAACCAACAAAAAAGCCATTCAAGAATGAATAACAAAAACAATAATAATAATACTAATAATAAAAAGCAAAAGAAACAAGAAATGAAAATAAACATTAATGTAAACATATCCGAAAAGGAGTGAGAAGAAGTAAAAACTTATGTACTCCCACCCCTCTTATTACTTACTGTATGTTTAATAATAATAATAATAATAGTATATAAAAATGTTATGTCATATAAATACATATACATATATAAGTATGTACATATATATATATATATATCTACAACACACATTTAACAAGTAACTATGAATGTGACACAACAGCCTGTATACATAGTATACATATACATACACATACAAACCTACTGACTCTTAGTGCAGTTCACTATATCCTGTGAACAATATATGTTTGTACATTGTTTTAAAAACATTGATGCTTGGACTTTGCTTATGTACTTCGCTCAGATTGTTCCACAACTTGACACCTGTGATGGAAATGCGAAAACTTTTCATGGTGGAATTTCTCATCTGAATTTTAAAATTGAGTTCTCTCCTCAAACTATGCCCCCCCTCATGTTCACTAAACATGTTTTGAATGTTCAGTGGTAACAAATGGTTCCTAGCCCTGTACATATATATATATATTTATATATATTTATTTATTATTGTGAAAGATTATTTATGTATTTAATATTTGTAGGCTTACTATGGTATATTATTTATTTATTATTTAGAACCTTTATTTAACCAGATAAGAAAACCCATTGAGATCAAGATCTCTTTCACAAGGGTGACTCTGCCAAGAGGTCAACAGCATGTGTCATTACGTGGATTTTTACGCAGCTTACTGCGAGGATTGTTTTTCCGGGATGCAAACAGACTTGACCGGACAAGGCTTGCAGGTAACAACATGATTTAATCTTTTAAAAAAGTACTACAAAACAAAAGGGCGCACAAGGCGGAGGCACAACTTAACGCAGGGAACAAAACTAATACTTTAACGTAAACTATGGACATGAAACAAAAACTCGCTAACCGTGACATGAATAAACAAAAACTTACATGGCAAGGCATGGAACGAGCAGTATGAACAAAGCATGAAACAAGTCAGCACAGAGCATGATACAGAATAATGTCGCCAGGCCGACTAACTGGCCAAACAGTCTTAAATAATAGTCTCTGATTAGCGACAGGTGTGATTCCAACAAATTTATTTATTTATATATTGCATTCTACTTTAGTTGAATGCAATATATCAGGTCAAATTAAAGATGAGGGTCTTTAATTTGACCTGCTGCTGTACTCTGTCTCAAAGTGTTAACATGTGCTCAATGTTTCCTTACCATTATTGCTATGTTGTCTATTACCATTATTGCTATGTTGTCTATTACCATTGTTGGTATATTCATTATTCCTACATTGTTGATACAAATTATTGTTACAGTGTAATAATTATTGTTACCTGTGGTAATGCCACTATAATACAACATCTGTATTATAATCCTTGAACAAAGTAAGAGTGAAACTCATGTGAATAATCACTGAATGGAGAACTGGGGGTGGGATTAAATAAATGATCTTCTTCCCACTCCCTTTCAGGCAAAAATGGACAATCATGCATTACATACTATATATTACCTTTTGCACTATATTAATTTATATTATTATGTATTGTCAACTTTGTACTTTTTTTTATGTCATTGCCTGAAATAAATAAATAAATGAAATGAAAAATGAAAAAAATGTCATGTACGGATATACTTTGTGGACGCCGTCTCTGATCCACATGCTGTAAATCTTTTCTTTTATCCAGCATTCTGTTTTTGTTTACTTTGCAGCCAGTTCAGTTTTAGTTTAATTTTGCATAGCCATCCCTAAGCTTCAATGCCTTTTCTTAGGGGCACTCACCTTTTGTTTATTTTTGGTTTAAGCGTTAGATACCTTTTTACCTGCACCCTGCCTCCCGCTGTCGTCTGCATATTGGGATCACGACAAACTATTGTCGTCGTTCCCGACATCTACAAAGCAATTAGCTACCTGCTGCCACCTACTGATATGGAAGAGTATTACACGGTTACTCTGCCGAGCTCTAGACAGTACAGACACTCAACAACAGCACACTATTTACGGATTATAACTACGGGTTTGCAAAAAATACTTCTAACCCAATTAGGTGAAATTACATAATCTCCCACGGGACACCAGACTGTATCTCAGCACAGTGGTTGAAAAAGACAAACAATAAGTGACGAAAAAGTACCATCCACCCATCAATCCATTTTCTACCCCCCGCCCATAGTGAATAAAATATGAGATAAAGTACATACAAAATCAAGATATAATCAATATAAAAACAATAACAAGAAACAAGGATGAATTTAGGCAAAAAATAAGTCAAGAGAAGATAAATGAACCAGTCATGACCTTAGGTACTATCTAGAATAATCTCTTTCCGCAATACTTCTCCTCTCAGTCTATTCTTAAAACCCACTCTGCTGGTGATTGATAGCAGATATTGTGGAAGTCGATTCCTGTAAGTGATTGCCCTATACATAACAGTCTTTTTCAAAACATCAGCTTTGGGTTTAAGATGGGTGAGAGCACCTCTTAGGGCTAGCCTGGTACCATAGTTGTGACTGTCACTAGCAAGCAACAGCTGAGAATACAGATAAGCAGGTCTATGGTATGTATAGATGTTTTTAAAAAATAGAATCAAACTACAAGCTAGTCTTTCACCAACTCTCATCCATGACAATTCATTATGCATTATCTCAATGCCGGTCCTAAATGAGCAATGGAGAGCTCCTCTCGCAGCTCTGTTTTGGGTAAACTGGATTTTATTTAGTTCTTGTTTGGATGCATTAGACCAGATTGCTGGGCAGTAGTCAATATGTGACAATACAAGGGATTGTATAACTTGCTTAGTTGGACTGATTAATAAAAAATTCAAATAAATTAATAAAAATAAGTCTTATCACAGCTTTCGTGCCAAAAATGATCAGGGTTATTGTTATCTGGGTAATGTGCTGAATGTGCTCAAAAATTGTGCAATACCACTGATTTTCTTTCCAATCTGATACAGAGTAGAATTCAGGTTGGTATCGGCTTTTTACACTTTTGACTGTACAGTAGCTGCTTCGATACGTACTTGGTTTAGTTCATTTTCAGTGCAATATTGATATAATTCTTAAAATTACACGTTTCTACAATTTTCTGCGTAATTTGGGGAAATAGTTTATTTTTTTGTTCTTCCATTAAATTTATATCAAACAAAACTGACTAATATTTCCATAAAACGTTTTTAAACACTTGTTTTTATTTAAATTAGGAGTTTATACATAACAGATTTTCACAAAATGTAATGATTTTAATTATTTAATTTTGATCAATATGGTCAGTCAATTTTTGGAAGATATTTTGTAATTATTGAAGTAAAAATTATAAGAAATGAAGGAATGAATAAAACAAAATAGCCATAAATTACAGTTAAACGTTTTAAGCCGCCAGCATGCTAATTGCTAGCTATCCTAAATGCTAACATGACTTTCCTGTTAGAAACACCTGTTTTGTCGTTACCATTAATAAACGGTCTAAAAACCTTTACACATTAAAACGGAAAAAGATCAACATATCTATACAGGGAATAAGCGGTACAAAATGGATGGATGGATTATTTTATTAGTTTTTAGAAGTTTTTTTATTTTTTTTATTGTCGTTGACATTCTTCCTCTTAATATTGTGCTCTGAAACACATTTTTCACATGCAATTAAGTGTGTTTTTATTTCAAAAGGCGACCTGTATGTTTGTGTTTGGGATGTAACAATATGAAAGTTTCATATCACGGTTTTTGTGACAGAAATGATCACGGTTATCATTATTGGATTTGCTAAAAATGTTGTGCTGTGCGATATCACTGATTTGCTTTCCAATCTGATACAGGGTAAAATTCAAGTTGGTATCAGCTTTTTACAACTCTCTATTGACTGTACAGTAGCTGTTCGCTATAAGGATTGTCCGATAAGTACCTGGTTTAGTTAATTTCCAGTGCAAAATGTATATAATTTTTAAAATTACATATTTATAAAAAAAATCTTGGAACCTTAACTCAATTTTGGATTTTTATGGTACTTGTATTTAATTTGTATATTTACAAAAATGTACAATTTATTTGAAAATAATTCCAGATTTCCATAAAATATTTTTATTTTGAATCTTATTTAAAGTATATACTCAACTGCCTATGTAGTGTCTCCGGTATTGATATTTCAGTATTGATCACCAACGTTCCCTCTAAGGTGCGCACCTGTGCAATTGCGCACTGCTCAAGCGTCCTCTGCGCACGGCAAATCTATGCCACGCACAAAATAAAATAAAAAAATAAGCGCATAACAATTTTCGACACACGGACACGACAGAGAAAACAGTTTTCGTCATCATTGTTCAAATATTGTAACGTCTGTCGAGACGCTTTGAGGACATGAATTCCATCCATCACTTTACTGAGCAAAACTCTTTATTGTTGGCCATAAACACATCACCAAAACATCAGTAAAAAAAAATTATATCTAGCAAAACTGGTCATTTTCTGCAGTACAAACCAGACCAAAAGCAACTTTGTTATATCAACAGCAGCCGCTCGCTCTTTCTCACTTGCGCCAACACATGCACATATGGCACTTAGCCAGTGATGCGTTTACAGCCACACAAAAAATCGGACAACTCCAACACCACACATAAAGTGTCATTCCAGGTTGTTACACTATGATTTACCAATGAAATGTGTGCTTATTCTAGTGTCATTTATTAGGAATCTTAATTTATAAATATTAATCATGTAATGCTGTTAGTATATGAAATAAATACTAATAAAAATATATTTTTTACAAACAGGAAGTTGCAGGAATCTACTCATGATGCCCTGCTTACATCTCATTGTGCAACATGTGAATGTTTTAATGGGAACTAAATGCAATGTCTGAAAGGAGTACACATTATTTCCAAAGCAGGACCTCCACCCACACAAACAAGTACACAGTTCATGAAAAACAATATTTTTTTGTTATTGTCATTGTAAGTGGGCCTAAACACTTATATTACAAAATCATTTCATGGAAATGACTGCTGTCATTTGATTATAATAATAAGAGAATGTTGTCTGTCTATCTGTGTTGGCCCTGTGATGAGGTGGGAACTTGTCCAGGGTTTACCCTGCCTTCCGCCCGAATGCAGCTGAGATAGGCTCCAGCACCCCCCGCGACCCCGAAAGGGACAAGCGGTAGAAAATGGATGGATGGATGGAGATGGAACTTGTTATTTAGTCAGGTTTGGGACAGGTGTGCTGCTGGTGTAGCCACAGTGTGCACGTCTGATGTTGCTCACATGGGCTCCACTGAATGCTCAGGGAGTTTTTGCGTTTGCTCACACACATGAAAAACTAGAGGGAACATTGTTGATCACTATCAAAAAGTAGTTATACACACACAAATGTTATTAGATAAACCACATGAACGGATGAATAAGCAGACACACATTTTTTTTTTTCTTGAGCACAAGAATGATTAAATATTGTTTTAGCTTCTTAAAAGCCAATTTTATTTGTGTGTTTAAATATGTTAATCTTCTTCTGTTTCAATGTGTGAAGGCATGAGACTGTCTTAATGAAAACGGCAAAGCAGGTGTTTGTAATGGGGAAAGACTGGTATCCATGTTAGCATTTAAGATAGCTAGTGATTAGCACACAGGAAATGAGCTGTTCGGTGTCATAGGGCTGGGTGATATGGCTGAAAACTGTATCACAATTTACATTTTTTATATAGGTCAATATCGATAATTATTGATATTTCTTATGACCTATTAGATATTTTTTTTATGGTAATATTTTTATTTGAATTGTAACCTTCCTCTGATTATAATCCCCTCACTTATATAGAGAGAAAGGATAGGAAATGTCAACACAACCATGGAACACTCAATGTAAACACAATTTTAAAATCACAATAAACACCTAACAGTAACATCTTTAAATTGAGGTTCAAAATTAAGGAATTTGTAAGAAATGCTTAATAAAGTGTGACACGATAAGTGCAAAGTGTAAAAATGTAAACATGCGAAGAACAATTTCTTGCAGGTTTACTGCCAGTAAGTTACGTGATCTGTGTAACGTCTAATTTGGTCTGTTTTTCTTATTTAAGTATGGAATTGAATATATGTTATAGGCAGTAATTATTATTAAAATATTATTGGACCAAGTTATTGTTTTAAACGAGCACATTTGTTACATTATGTTATTCATTTAGATTTTACAGTCCTGCACTTTAGTTCCTACCTGTTGTTTTTGTTCGGAACGGACGAGGGTTGAAAAGAAAAGATTAGCGCGGCGAACGACTACAGTGTGTTTGAAAAAAAACAAAAAAAACTGCCATACTGTCCAATATCCGCAATTTATTCGCTCTTTGCTGCACTCATCTTTATGTTAGCATAGAAACAACAGCGAGATGACCCAACCAAACGTGATATTTGTTACACGACAATCTGTTACACA